>NC_037675.1:101366844-101543846 GCF_003255815.1 Theropithecus gelada | reverse complement strand
AAAACACCCCCCCCCCCGGGGGGGAAAAAGGCACACCTCTCCCAAAAAAAAAAAAAAAAAAAAAAAAAAAAAAAAAAAAAAAAGAATAAATAACCCAATGCCTTCTTCAATGACCTAAGCCTCATATATACTCACTGTATGTGTGAGGCTGAGTATCCTTAATCCAAAAATCTGAAATTCAAAATACTCCAAAATTCAAAACTTTTTGAATGCCGACATGACACTGGAAGGAAATGCTTATTGGAGTATCTTGGATTTCCTTGTTAAGGATGCTGACTCAGTAAGTATAATACACTGTCTCCTGCGTTTTTCTTATCATTTGGCTATCTCAGAGGCCTTTACAGAGAAAGTAATCCTACGATTTGAAATTTCAACACTTTTTTTTCAATGACAAAATGGGGGAAAAATCAAATCAAATCAAACAGGTCTCTTCTGAAGATTTTATTTCTGCTCTGAGCTGTTCTGGGTGACCTACTGCTCTAATTAGGCTGGAAATAAACCTGGCTTTCATGAGATGCAGGACATGGCTGGAGGAAAAAGTTGTCAAGACTACTTACAATCATCAGTGCCCACAGGTCTCAGAGCATTCCAAGAATTCATTGATTCATTCCATAATTCATTCTGCCCATTAAGCACAAACACAGACACCCAGGGAGAACAAACACCACTGGCTGATTTAGCTTTACTGATCTGCCCAGGGCAGGACAGAGATGAAAAAAACAATAATGCTGTAGTTTATCAATAGTGCCTCAAATGGGTAGTGTGGTACAGCAGAAGTCAGCATGGCTGACAGTCCTAGCTCTACCTCTCTGAATATGTGTTCACTGACGAAATGAAGATTAATCCCGTCCTTTCAACTTGACTGAGGGCTGGTGGGGATCAAATGAGACCGAGGATACGAGAAGTGCTTTGCAGACTGAAAATCACTGTGACCTACACAAGAGAGTTCTTCACCTAACAAACATGTGCTGGGCACCTATTACGTGACATGCTCATGCTAAACACCAAGGATAGGAAGTAAAACATAATGCAGTCCTGGCCCTCAAGAAGACACTCAGATGTCTGATAAAGTGTGGCAGGCATGATAACGAGGCAAGAGCAGTGGATGTGAGAGCACAGGAGGGCCCTTGGTTTACCCTGGACACTTAAAAAGATGACCAGGAAGAGGTGCCAGGAACAGAGGATTAAGGCAGGAGTAGGAGTTATGCACTAGCTTCTGGAAAATATCACACACTCTTTTATTTAATACTCAAAACAATTCCACAAAGTGGGCATTATTTTTATCATCACTGTTATTGTATTATAGAGCAGTGGCTCCCATCTGCAGAGGGGAGTGAGGTGCCTTAACTACATCACCAGGCTTACTAACCCCTCTGGCAGCATTTAACAACACACTAGCTATAACTAGGCACTCCCTCCTTTTTACTGTCTCTATGCCTAGCTTTCGCTCCAGTATTTATTTATTATTCATTTATTTATTATTATAGGGTCTTGCTCTGTCATCCACGCTGGAGTACAGTGGTGCAATCATGGCTCACTGCACTGTTCCCAGTAGGAAAGTGGTATAAAAATGCTCCATGGTCCCCCCTCCAAACCCCCACCAAAGTGGGCCTGCTTCAACTCTTACATCCAAGCTATCCTGGGGAGCTCATTGCTGAAACACTCCATGCTATTTCTCACTGTCCACTCAAGCAGCAAGGACCACCCCTGCATAGGTTACCTCCAGCTGATGTGTGGAGACGGTTTAGGCTTGGTCTTCTCCAGGAAGCCTGGACCGGGGAATTAGATACCCACACGTACCCCAGGTCTGCCTGTGGCACTCCTTGGGTCACACTGTAATTACAATGGTCTATTTCCAGGTCTGTCTTTATGCTATGAGCTCTCAGAGGACAAGTATCAATCTTCATCCGTCTTCCCCAGTGCCTGGCAGACTAAAAGTGTTCAAATTATGTTTGTTCTCCTATAGCCCTTGGTTGAAGTCTTCTTGACAGTTTTAATATGTAATTCTGGATTAAGGGTTTGTTGTTCTTGTTGTTATTGTATGTATATTTAAGCCAGAATCTCTGTATAAGAAATACTGTGTGCTGTGAAAGTCAAAATATTAAAAAAAACAGGGACTATCTCCCTTCCCATCCTAGCTTCCTCCCAAGGGAAATGCTGTCATGAGTTTCTTGTATATTCTTTCACAACTATGCTATGCATGTTCACACATGTTGTGAATCCCCCAACCCCCTTTTCCCTCACAATGGGTGCACCCTATAATACTATTATAAACCATTATAGAAAGAGGAGGTGATCGATAATTTTAGACGTCAACTTGACCGGATTCAGGAATACCTAGAGAGCAGGTAAAGTGTTATTTCTGGGTATGTCTCTGAGGGTGTTTCCAGACTGGCATGAGAGTTGGTGGACTAAGTGGGGAAGACCCACCCTCAATGTGGGCAGGTACCATTCAATCAACTGGGGGCCCAGATACAACAAAAGGGCAAAAGCACTTTGGGAAGCTGAGGTGGGAAGACAGCTTGAGCCCAGGAGTTCTAGACCAGCATGGGCAACACAGCAAGGCTCTATCTCTACAAAAAAATTTAAAAATTAACCAAGCGTGGTGGCATGCATCTGTAGTCCCAGCTACTTGGGAGGCTGAGGTGGGAGGATTGCTTGAGCCTAGAAGCATGAGGCTGCAGTGAGCCATGACTGTGCCACCGTACTCCAGCCTAGGCAACAGAGTGAGACCCTGTGTCTAAAAGAAAAGAAAAGAAAAAAAAAGGCAGAAGAAAGGTGACTCCCCTCTCTTCTGGAGCTGGGACACTTCTTCTCCTGCCCCTGGGACATCAGAACTCCAGGCTCTCCAACCTTTGGGCTCCAAGACTTGCATGAGCACCTCACCCCACCCCATCCCACCCCCACGCTCACTGGCCTTTGGACTTGGATTGAGCCACAATACTTGCTTCTCTGGGTCTCCAGCATGCAGATGGTCTATCATGGGACTTTACAACCTTCATAATCATGACTTAATACCTCTAATAAGTCCTCCCTTGTATATCTATATCTATATCTATATCTACATCTATATCTATCCTATTGGTACTCCCCGGAGAACCCTGACTAATACAGAGGGGTTCCTAACCGGAGGTGCTCAGATGGATTTCAGTGACCTATAAAACCCTAAAATTTTGTTCAATGTTGTTCCACGGTGAACAGGTCTATGTAAACCTACCCACAAAGGTTGATGGAGCTGAAATGCTGAAAAAAAGAGGTTGACAAATCCAGTTTTTCAGAAAGAAAAATTTAATAAGGACTCACAAACAGAAGCCATATCTCATGTGGTCTTGAGAGAGTCGATCCCTGCACTGTCATCCACCAGACTCAGGGCTTATATACCACAGAAAACTTGACTAAGGGCAGGGTTTATGGTAAGTATGTATTTACAATAACATCAATGTTGGTAAGTATATAAAAGTAGAAATCTCAGAGGCATTCCTGGAACTGGGGTCAATCAGAATTCAACACGGCAGATTAGCATCCCAAATGGAGTGGCTTTAGCCTCCACAAACGTTGTAGCTTAAGCATATTATACTTTTTCAGGAGAATGTGCTAATAACTACCATTAATTTCTCAAAGTAACTCCTGGCCTCCAAAAAGAAACCTTCCTACCAAAAAAAGCATATGAACTGGCCCTGGGCACAGTGAATGCTACTGAAGCACCCTCATGGCATGTTCACCCTGGCCAGAAGTTGCTGGGCCCAGGGCCCAGGGATGGGGGAGGTTTAAGGAGGTAGCATCTCCACTGCGCTCTTATCAGTAGCAGAGAAATGAGAAGCAATTCAGAGAGTATTCTGAAACCTGTATCAATGCAAATCTAATACAGAGCAAAGAATATCACGTAAGTCTGGAAATTCTATTTGGCCCGGCACTTTTAAACCCATTTGCTAAATGTAACAATGTAATCGAAATTCTCTGTCTTAGTTACTTTCTGCCTCAGTTCATCAGGGCTCAATTTGGTAGCCTTTGGTAGCCTCAAGCCACGCGTGACTACTGAGCACTTGAAATGTGGCCGGTCCAAATTGAGAAGTGATGTTAGCGTAAAATACAGCCCAGATTTCAAAGACCTAGTACAAAAATGTAATGTAACATAGTTACTTAATAATTTTCATATTACCATAGTAACACTGTTGAAATTATATTTTGGATACAGTAGTTTAAACACATACATTTTTAAAATTAGTATGATCTGTTCTTTTTACTTTAGTTAATATGGCTATTAAATATTTAAAATTCCACATGCAGCTCCCATTTGTAGCTTGAGTTGTTTTTACTGCACAGTGTGGCTTCAGAGATCAGTGCACAACTATTCACTATTCTCTGTTCTCCAATTAATTGATTCCCACCTTAGAAATGTTTTCTTCTGGAAATCAAAAGTAAAGCTTTCAGATAGGGTTTTCTAGTCAGGTATTACTGTTGGCACACAAATAAACACTTCACCAAAAAATACCTGGAAAAATATACTAAAACGGACACATTTATTTATGGGGTCTAAGTCCATGGTGAAATCCATTTGGCAATACCCAACTGAAAATATCTTTGAAGGCTGGGATGCATTTTGCACTAATATCACTTCTCAGTTTCAGCAGGATGTAAGTCTAATAATAATCTCTTAAAAGGCATTTACTGAGCACCTACCGTGTGTGGGGGTCTTCACATTTATTACAATCATTTCCACTTTAAATATGAGAAATCTGAAGCTCAGAGAGTGGCTCCAGGCCACTTGACTAGTAAGCAGCACAGACCCAGGTCTTGGCCACAGGAAAGCTACCCCATCCCTCCTTCTGCCCACATTCTGCCCTCTTTTATGTTTGCATCACAGGACAGTTCACAAAGTTCTGATACATTGTATCATTTAATTATTTAAACTATGCTGTGAAGTAAATGGGGATGTTACAATTACCGTATTAAAAGGAGGCATCCAAGCCCACCTCACATCTCATGGCTCATAATAGGAGAGTATAATCTTACAACAGGGAGTTCTGGGGAAAAAAGTTCATTATCTTTTCCTTTCCATGCTACTAATCGTAACTTCCTCCTTTTAAAAGTGACTGCCTTCCTAGCTTTGGAGTTAAAAGGAATAGGGAAGAGGAACATTTATTGTTAACAATAACCATACTGTATCAACAACGCCACTGTTTCTAAGTACACATTTCTGCACATTATGTATTATTATTAATATAACATCACTGTGAATTTATAGTGTTTATTGACCTGGAACTGGGGTCAATCAGAATTCTACATGGCAGATTAGCATCCCAAATGGAGTGGCTTTAGCCTCCACAAACGTTGAAGCTTAAGCATATTATACTTTTTCAGGGGAATATGCTAATAACTACCATTAATTTCTCAAAGTAACTTTATGTTATTACATCCTCTATTTCATTTGCTCTTCCATGCCCACATTTATTATTCTTATTTCAAAGAGGATGAAACTGCAGCATACAACAGCTAAGTGACTTATGAAAGCTTTCAGAGCTACTTGTAGACCAAAACACAGGCAGTAAATGTAATGAGTTAAATGGAGACGCGGAGACGCACTGAGGCAAAACCTCTCCTCCCCATCTCGCATCGCAGGGAAGGTGCCTCACTATTCAACATATAAACCCTTTGGTGCAGACCGGGGAGATATAAAAGCAAAGGAAAGGAAGACCTCCTTTCTTGGGGTGAATTGCGTTTGCTGTCTAGGAGTCAGGCTCCGTTCTGCCCTGCCCAGATGGCTGCTTTCTCAGGGGCAGACGAGCAGCCACACCCTACCTTCTCTCTGCTCCCCATGCTAAAAGGAAAAACATGGGGAAACAATGACAAAAAGAACTAATCCAAGTCCAGAGAATGTGCAGTTTGAATGTAGACTAGACGGGAGGCTAAATCTGAGCCGAGGAGAAGATGCAGGGGGAAGGGAAAAGCTACATGGTAGATTGCGAACAAGGAAGAGTTCAAAAGAGAAAAAACAAAGTAATGTTAAAAATGCATAAAGTAGGGAGAAGAGGCCGGGCGCGGTGGCTCAAGCCTGTAATCCCAGCACTTTGGGAGGCCGAGACGGGCGGATCACGAGGTCAGGAGATCGAGACCATCCTGGCTGACACGGTGAAACCCCGTCTCTACTAAAAAAATACAAAAAACTAGCCGGGCGAGGTGGCGGGCGCCTGTAGTCCCAGCTACTCGGGAGGCTGAGGCAGGAGAATGGCGTGAACCCGGGAGGCGGAGTTTGCAGTGAGCTGAGATCCGGCCACTGCACTCCAGCCTGGGCGACAGAGCGAGACTCCGTCTGAAAAAAAAAAAAAAAAAAAAAAGTAGGGAGAAGAGAGAAAATGGAGGAACAAAAGGAGCTGGTAAAAATCTGTAGTAAAAGCAGCAAAGTGCTAGTAACAGAATCACTGTGCATTGAGCCGTTTGCTGAGGTTGTTCAAGTGCCACACGCAAACACACAAAGGGACAGAAGCTCATGGGGGCTGGGCACAGTGGCTCAACGTCTGTAGGCCCAGCACTTTGAGAAGTCAAGGCAGGAGGATCCCTTGAGCCCAGAAGTTTGAGATCAGCCTGGGCAGCAGAATGAGACTCCATCTCTACAAAACAGTTAAAAAATTAGCCCAGTGTAGTGGTGTGCACTTGTGGTCCCAGGCTCTCAGGAGGCTGAGGTGAGAGGATCACTTGAGCCCAGGAGGTCAAGGCTGCAGTGAACCATGATCGCATTCCCAACTTGGGCAACAGAGCGAGACCCTGTCTCTATTAAAACAAAAACAAAAAGCAGCTCATGGGGTCAGCCACACCCCCCAGACACACAAGCCAGAGAGAACAGAGTGGGTTAAGATCTAGACCAATTCCAGGCTAGGAAACTACTTACCATCCCCTACTGTAGACAGAACCTTACTCTTGTTGATTTAGAAATTTCTTAGATGTGTTTATTCAACACTTCAGTAACTCTAGTTATTTTACCCATATTATGTGTCGAAATTATTCATCTGATTAAAGTTTTGCTTTAAAAGGTCTCTAACAACTGGGTGCAGTGACTCATGCCTATAATCCTAGCACTTTGTGAGGCTGAGGTGGGTGGATCACCTGAGGTAAGGACTTTGAGACCAGCCTGACCAACATGGCAAAACCCCGTCTCTACTAAAAATACAAAAATTAGCCAGGCGTGGTGGTGCATGCCTGTAATCCCAGCTACTTGGGAGGCTGAGGCAGGATAATCACTTGAACCCGGGAGGCGGAGGTTGCAGTGAGCCAAAATTGTACCACTGCACTCCAGCCTGGGGAACAAGAGTGAAACTCTGTCTCAAATGGCCTCTAACAAGGATTGTTTTAACTAGAAAATAACTGAACTTCATACTAACCCTTAGTGGAAAGTTAGAAAAGCTGAAATCATGGGGTATTCACATGAGGAATCCTATTTTTAAAATATTTGTCACCCACAGGGTCTCTGCCCCCAGGGTTTAACTTTGAAAAGCTCAAATGTTCTCACCTGTCCTTTTTCCCTTCAGTTCTTATACTTATTTGGTGACTTGGTTAATGATTCTGTTTTCTGAAATCTCATCTGGAGAAGCCAGTCCTGGCATGGCTGCAGAAGGAAACACAGTCCCCGCTCTTGAGGACTTAATCTGCTTTTGGGAGAGGCAGGATATATTCGAGAGAACTCAAAAAGTCGGAAAAGTAACCAATAACCCAAACTGTATCCCTAGTTTCTGATCTTTGTGAGTAATCAAAGCTATATTCTTTCTTTACAGATACACACACACACACACACATACCCCCTCCCCAGGGCACAGTACACAGGGTACTAACTTGTACCTAAGACCATCTCAGACAACTACCCACCCAAGCTGTGGCCTCTGCCAAGAGTTGAGGGACATCAGTGAAGTTCTAGCATTATTCTGTTTAAGTTTTTTATTATGAGCGGTTAATAATTTTTCAATTAATAAAACTAGCTTATTAAAAATAAAAAAGTTTAATGGCACAAAGGGACAAGTGAAATGCAAATGGGACCCAGACTTGTTCTCCTTGTTAAGACAGTATCCTATTTGGGACTAAAAGCCCTGGCTGTCCAGACCATGTGGGCTTTAAAACCAAGAGGAGGTAGTGGTGGGCAATCTTATCCGCCATCTGAGTCCATCGCTTCTGCTCTTTGATATGGCAGGTCAGAATATTTATGGCCCAACAGAGCTGGGAAGTTTGTCCAGACAAGAGCATGATAAGATCAGTTTGTTTAAAACTTGCTGTGGATTTATTTGCTCTGTCCATGCTTAGCAATTCTCACCACTTGCCACAACTTCTTCAGATTTTAATTTCCTTCTTTTCCTCTTAATTCTATAGACATGGCCAACGTGGTGTTTTATTAAATCTACAGAGCTGGTTGCCAGGCACTTCCTTCCTTCTGCTGCCTGCAGCTCTCCATCTGCAGTATCCTACCCAGGATGATTTCAGCTTTCCTTAGTCTACACTTTCCCCTCACTGAAAAGCAGCAGAATGGGAATCCGTACAGCTAGTTCCAGTCCTGTTGCTAACTAACCTGGTGATCACAACCAAGCTCTGACCCTTTCTAGGTGTGTTTCCTCCTCTGTAATTTCTACCTTGCTGAATGTGGTGTTAATTAAATGACATACTGTTAATACAGTTCTCCGCCCTCAATAGTTGAATAAATAAATGGAAGCTATCCCATTTGTATCCCTAATGTTTAGCTCTGAATGAATGAAAGAAGAAAACTATAGATTGCCTGGGAAATAGTGGCTGTTTCGGAAATAATACCCACTGGAAATACCTCAAGGGAACTGGCCATGTCTGCTCTGGGGAAGTAAAAGGTAAACACTGTGTCCAAAAGAGGGACTCATAGAGATCTGAACGACGGGATACCTACGGAACTTTTTTGGTTCTAATATTCTATATTTTATTTGTACATTTAGCAAACACTGCTGAAGACTTGAATCACATACTGGACACCAGCCAGGCCTGGAATTAATGTCACGTGCTCCTTCTAGTAATGCATATCTAGAAGGCAGGGAATGACAAATCCAGTAACAAAAGGGCGTGAGAAGTACAGAAACACAAGTAGGTGCAAAAGTAGTTTTAGAGTATACGAGAAGGAAGATTAACTCTACCTGGGGGAATGAAAGAGGAAAAGGTAAGTCTCAGACACTGAGCAGAAGGCCCCTGTTAGAAGGGCTTTCCTGGAAGTGATTCCTTGAATCAGTGTCATCTAGCTTTCTACCTGGATGCTACACCTTGGAGAAATGACTAGACAGTGATTGTCTTTCCAGAGCCTTTTATTCCAGAATCTTCAATGGACTGCCGTTCAGACGTGGTCTTGAGTCCCCTCACCTTGTTCTTCCTTCTTTCTTTTGAAAGAGAAGCCTATCTTAGTTAGCTCGGGCTGTCATAACAAAATACCACAGACTGGGCAGCTTAACGGCAGCAACGTATTTTCTCACAGTTCTGGAAGCCCAAGAGGAAGGTATTGGCAGGTTTGCCTTCTCTGGAGGCCTCTCTCCTTGGCTTGTGGACAGCCACCTTCTCACTGTGTCCTCAGAGGGGCCTTTACTCTGAGCATGAGCATCCCTCATGTCTTCACCTCCTTTCACAGTCCTATTGGACGAGGGGCCCACTCTTAACACCTAATTTAACCTTAATTACATCCTTAAAGGCCTTATCTCTGAATAAAGTCACACTGAGGTCACGGGCTTCAACCAGTGAATTGTGAGAGACATAATTTAGTCCATAACAGTGCCCTAGAATGCCACGGTCCTCTGTTACACACCTAGACAGAAGGTAACACCGCAACTGTGGTTTGACAATTCTGAAGATGACTGGGATGGTCATCTCCTTTGGATGTAAAAATGATACACATTTTAGTCTGCTTTTTATTTCTCTTGCAGTTTTGCATTATTCAGGATTTTTTAAGTTGCAAGTAACAGACATTAACAATGAAATCTGTTGTTTATATACTGCAAGAAAAAAAAAAGTTTATGGGTAAGCCTGGCTTAAATTAAATGCCTGAATGCACATGGTCAAGGTTGCCATGAGAACTTGCTCTTTTGCCATTACTGAACTCTACTTCCCTCTCTCTTGGCTTATTAGTCTTTCCCCACACAATGGGAAATAATGATTTGAGGCTTTCATGATCTTGACAGCTCTTGATCCCAGGAAAAAAAAAACAGTATCTTTTATAATAGTTCTAGCTCAAGGCCCCGACTTTTTTTGGCAGTGGGGACCAATTTCAAAGAAGGCAATTTTTCCATGGACTGGGGCGGGGTGGGGGGATGGTTTTGGGACAAAACTGTCCCACCTCAGATCAGGCATTTGATTCTCACAAGAAGAACACAGCCCGGTTCCTTCGCATGTGCAGTTCACAGTAGGGTTTGTGGTCCTATGAGAATCTAATGCCACTGCCGATCTGACAGGAGGCAGAGCTCAGGCAGTAATGCTCACCACTGCTCACCTCCCGCTGTGTGGAATGGTTCCTAAAAGGCCATGGACTGGTACTGGTCCTCAGCCTGAGGGGTTGGGGACCCCTGCCACAGAGAATTCTTAGATGACAAAACTGCCCCTAAACCAGTCACCATAGCCAGGGGATTGAGTCTTGGTCTGGCCAGGTCTGGGTCATGTGCTGCCCCTAGGTGAGGTGGGGGATTAGGCCACAGTCAGATTACTGTGGAATAGAAAATGCTAGCTCCCCTCTACCCAACTAACCAGCTGCTGGCAAAACACATATCTTTCTAGAAATAACAATGCCATCCTAGCAAAAAAAATAGGTGTGTTAAAACTGATCTGAATGCCTTTTCTTTTAAATTTCTCAATCCTTGTGCAATGTCTTACCTATTGGAACAATCTCAAACTGATATTTGTTTCTTTGGCCAGGTGCTAGAAAACAAATGTCTCACAGAGGGTGTATGACGACCTGCACATCTCAGTGCTCTCTCCATCAGTGGAAACCACACTGGCATGCCAAACGGCAGCACAATTCTCTTCCTGACAGTTCTTAATAAATTAGAGCTAGACTTGATCATACAAACAGTAAGAGTAACTACATCAATAGGGTGATACATTAGAAATTCCTATTTAAAAAAAAAAAAAAAACAGATGGCCACATTTGAGGGAACGAGCAGTGCATAAAAAGAAAGAAAGAAAAAAAAAGAAAAACACATACACTGTTGAATGAAATTACCATCTTGGAACCATGCAAAACATTTATTGCTGCCAAAAAAACACATAACAAACTCCCTAAGGAGTCCAAACCAGGGTACAATACAGTGAATGAAGGAAACACACGTTCTGATTTTCTAATTGAGTGACTTCATTATAACTCCAAAAATACAAAAACCAGCAAAAACACAATTTAGAAAGAACATTTGAGGAATAATGTCTCATTTTAAAAGTTTTTCAGTTGTAACATACCAGTTACAGAACCCAGAGACACAGAAGGCAAACTTCATTCATTCCTCCAACTGTTAATTGTTCTAGTAGCTGGTAGTTGCTGTGCCAGATACTAGGGCAGAAATAAACTTGGTAAATAACTATTTTAAAAACAACTTCAAGCTTTACTGTTTACTAAGCACTTTTGCATATATAACCATACTTTTCCTCACAACAACCCCATTTTACAGATAAGGGAAACTCAAAACGAATATACAATTTGCCCAAAATAACACCGTAATTACCAATAAGAGGAGGAGCCTGAACTCACATCCAAATGAGACTTCAAATCTTATACTCTTTTAGCTTAGCCTTTTTTTTTTTTTTTTTAAAGAGTTGGGGTCTCACTCTATCACCCAGGCTGGAGTGCAATGGTGTGCTCATTGTTTACTGTAGCCTCCAATTTCTGGGCTCACATGATCTTTTTGCCTGAGCTTCCTGATTACCTGGGCCCACAAGCATGCACCACCATGCCCGGTTAATTTTTTATTTGTTTATTTATTTTTGGTAGAGATAGGGTCTTACAATGTTGGCCAGGCTGGTCTCAAAATCCTTGCCTCAAGTGATCCTCCCACTTTAGCCTTCCAAAGTGTTGGGATTCGTTTTGACCTAAAGATTTTCTTCTTCCTTACTCTTCTAATCGACAGACCCAGATTCTCCTTCCACTATGGCAAGCAGTGTTTTCTAGAGTATAAACTCAAAATTAAGTGTTATGTTTAGTATGTGGGAAACTCAGGGGCAAAATCAACATTCCCCTTCCCATAAGACTTCTCAGACCCTTCATGCTACTATGTACTGTCTTTCTTGGGGCAGAAGTGATTACAATTTTTCTTTTCTTTTTCTTTTTTTTGAGACAGAGTCTAGCTGTTGCCCAGGCTGGAGTGCAGTGGCACGATCTCAGCTCATTGCAACCTCTGCCTCTTGGGTTCAAGCGATTCTTATGCCTCGGCCTCCCGAGTAGCTGGGATTATAGGCACCCACCACCATGCCTTTTATTATTATTATTATTATTATTATTATTATTATTATTATTTGTATTTTTAGTAGAGACGGGGTTTTGCCATGTTGGCCAGGCTGGTCTTGAACTCCTGACCTCAGGGGATCTGCCCGCCTCAGCCTCCTAAAGTATTGGGATTACAGACGTGAGCCATCATGCCCGGCCTCCAGTTTTTCTTAAACTGACCACAGAACTTCTTGTTTTTGTTTTGTTTTTCCCAGGAAGCCTTGTGTATGACTAAAACAGCAGTCAAAACACAGGTTCCAGAGTCTGATGGTTTTGGGTTCAAATGCCAGCACTGTGTGATGCCGGATACATTTTTAAAGCAGCATATGACTCACTTTCTTCATCTGTGAAATGGACATGACAATAACAGCAGCTATCTCACAGGGCTCTTGTGAGGCTACAAGTACATATGCTTATGCATATCAAGTGCTTAGCAGGTTACACTGATACAGTCAAGTTCACTAAGTGTGAGATAGTCACTTATTCAACAAAACATTATATAAAACAAATGTCGCTAGAACAACCAATAGGTTTTCCTTGTTTTACAAAATTAGGGTAGAAAGCAGCTACGGAATGATGAAAACAAATGTTGACTTTTTAGTTAGAAGACGCAGATCCAAATCCTAGCTTTGCCACTTAAGCAGTGTGACTCTGAGGAGGTGATTTAACCTCTCTGAATCTTAGAAGCCTCTTTAGGTAAAATGGTAATAATAATGTAACCACCTGACTCTAGAATCTGCTTTTGACTGGTGCTCATAGGATTACTGTGAACATTAGATGTGATAACGAAAGTGTCCACAGTACAGTGGGTGCATTTGAAAGTGTGTTACCTTGTTTGTATGTGAATCTAGAAGAATCAGAAGCTCTTCATTTATATACGTAAGGACTTTTAAAATTTCACATGGGTTTTTACTAACTCAAACCCTTTTGTCAATCCCTACAGCTTTGAAAATCTACCATTCGGCCCTGTTAGTCTTTCCGGCTGATCCTTCCCATCCACAAACAGATGCTGCTCACTGGATTCAGCACTTCCATCAAAATCCCCAAAAGCCTTCATGCTTAGAAAGGAACAGACATCAAAAAGGCAGCAACTATCCTCTTTACTGCCATTTCCTCTTCTAGGGCCTGCGACATGACCAGGATAAAGTAGGAGGTTAAAAAAAAAAGGTAATAAAAATGAATAAACAAAGAGTGCTGAGAAGCTGAGATGTATCCAGCTCTGCTCAAGTGTGACAGATGTCTTCAACTAACCCTCGATCCAGTTAAGAGGATAAGACAGAGAAAATTAAATATCAGATTATTTATTATATACCTTAAGTGTTGCATGAGAGTTCAGAAAAAAGAGAAATTTTGTGGGCTGTAGAGGTCAGAAAAGGCTTCCTGAAGAAATACTGCATGCACAGGGCTGGGTTTTAGAGGATTTCACGGAAAGAAAACAAAGGTTTAGAAATGGGGAAGCCAAGTGGTGAGTGCAGATCTAGACTAAATCATTTTTATGCAGTGCAAGGAGCCATGCTTCAAGAGACAGTAGCCAGACCATGGAGAGCTCCACCTGTGGAAAACAATGAAAAGTTGTCCTGGCAACGGACAGAATTTTATATCCACAAAGTACTGGTATACCATCCTCTCATCCCACCTTGCTATGAGGCAAGCTGTGTTTAAGCATTCGGTCATGTGTAGGGATGAACTTAGTACTTTGTTCATTCCAGGGATCTGATAATCATGAATGTCCCAACCAAGAAGCCCAGGACAACAAACAAGAATTTTATCAACTGTAGCAAAATGTGTCAACTTTCTCTTCCTTAGGAATCTCTATTCCTTCACTCCCCAATAAGTGGAGAATAAAAGTACACAGTCTTCATTCTGTGGCTTTGGAAGTGCTCTAAGGTACATCTGATTTGAATGCATCCTCTCTCCAGGAAAAGGAATTCCATCACTGAGTACACTTCTTAAGTCACAGAATATGTTTCATTGCCCTGCTCATAAAAATACATCCAACCACTTTTATCTATCTCCTCACCTCCCTTAGGAAGCCTCTATCTTGACTTGATACACAGGTGTCTGATCTAGCAAATACAGTAAAAAATGAGTAAGAGTGGTAACTTCCAAAAAACTAGGCAGGGGAGCCCTGCAAGGGGGCGCTCATCTTCCTTGCTCCTGGTTCTCTTCCTTGGTGTCTTTGGTGTGCAGTCTGTGCACATGGGACCCAGAGTTGATTTTCAAATAGGAAAGAGCTCCAAGTGTTCCTGTTTCTCCCAGGGTCACACAACAAGTGAAAGTAGATAGTCTTTTCTCTCTTCTAGCATTCATACTGATGAAGAGGGGGGGCAGAGTAGTCGCAAAGAATGCACTGTGAATCAACCCTGGCATTTGGCAGAGTCTGAACTGGTTAACTGGAGTGAAAACAATTCTTCTTGTCTGTAAACTATTACGAAATGCTCTGAAGAGCCCAGTGACTAGTTATTGAGGTATCAAATCCAAGAAAGACCACGAACCAGCATAAGTTCTAGATCAAACATTGTAGTCTGTACAAGCCACATTTCTTTTTTTTTTTTTGAGACGGAGTCTCGCTCTGCCGCCCAGGCTGGAGTGCAGTGGCCGGATCTCAGCTCACTGCAAGCTCCGCCTCCC
The DNA here is from genome assembly GCF_003255815.1 of Theropithecus gelada. Classification (NCBI taxonomy): domain Eukaryota; kingdom Metazoa; phylum Chordata; class Mammalia; order Primates; family Cercopithecidae; genus Theropithecus; species Theropithecus gelada. The sequence continues at coordinate 101,528,767 of NC_037675.1, read as the reverse complement.
GGGTTCACGCCATTCTCCTGCCTCAGCCTCCTGAGTAGCTGGGACTACAGGCGCCCGCCACCGCGCCCGGCTAGTTTTTTTTTGTATTTTTTAGTAGAGACGGGGTTTCACCGTGTTAGCCAGGATGGTCTCGATCTCCTGACCTCGTGATCCGCCCGTCTCGGCCTCCCAAAGTGCTGGGATTACAGGCTTGAGCCACCGCGCCCGGCCACAAGCCACATTTCTAACACATCTAGGTTCACTATGCCTTTGGAGGTGCCAGTGGAATTCCAAAGCACGCTATAGCACTTTTCATTTTCCAGTGCTCTTGACTATGAAAGCTCACACACGGCCATTCTTCTCTCTGAACATCTCTGCAAATAAAATATTATTCCTATTTTTCAGGTGGAAAAACTAAGTCCCAGTGAAGTTATGTGACTCACATAAAGTAATGCAGCATCATTAGAACCTATGGTTTCCAGGTTCCCAAGCCCGTGAACACCAGCAAGGTGTATACATCAGAATCATCAGTGGGACCTTAAACAGTGCACATGTCTGGGTTTCACCTGTACATATCTGGACTTAAGAGGTTTGACGAGTGGCCTGGGCACCTGTCTTTAGATTGCAATGGGCCCTCTCAGTGAGAAACATTACATAGAATTCCCAAGTTGAAAGTCATTCTTGAAAGCTCTTCAGTAGATTCTCTTGCTGTCCAGGAGAACCACCCCAGAATGTATCCCATCATAGCTACAATTGTTGGAAGGGTGCTCTTCACTGAGTTTTACTTGTAATTCACTCTTCCCTACACAGAAGAGACCTCACACATCACAGTTGTCCACTGCAGTCCTAGCTAGTTCAACAGACGCTTACTGATTACACCAGGCTCCAAGGATAACGAAATATGACATGGAGGAATGTAGAACAATGAATAATGTAATGGGCTGTGGGCTCAGTACAGAAGCACTGCAGACTCAGAGAACCAGGGGTCACTTGGTGATAGGCTCTGGTTCTATTATCACAATTAGCCAGAAAGCACTGTAGTCCCTGTTTGTCAACTGCAAAGAACTTATTAATCTCTCAGACCAGTGAATCTGCATGCAAACCAAGCCAAGATCCAAGCTCTCAGCTGATTAGTCACACCATGTTTGGTTCACTGTGTCATAAACATTTCAGTAGCAAACATGATTATCTTCCAAGGACTGATTTCTGGCATTCAGAGTCTGAACACTCAGGGAGAGGGGAAGACTAGAAGCACCCTAGCTTGAGAATGTGTCAGCCTTTCTCCTGGCTCCCATGCAATTTCTAATCCAGGATAAGGGTCTATAAAATGCTTTGCTGATTACAGTAAATTAAAACAATTAATTTATTGAGTATCTAAATGCTTTATAGAGGTAATCTCGGCTGGGAGAGGTGGCTTATGCCTATAATCCCAACCCTTTGGGAGGCTGAGGTGGGCGTATCACCTGAGGTCGGGAGTTTGAGACCAGCCTGACCAACACAGAGAAACTCCATCTCCACTAAAAAGAAAAAAAAAAAAATTAGCCGGGTGTAGTGGTGCATGCCTGTAATCCCAGCTACTCGGGAGGCTGAGGTATAGGAGAATTGCTGAACCCAGAAGGCAGAGGCTGCAGTGAGCCAAGATTGCGCCACTGCACTCCAGCCTGGGCAACAAGGCGAAACTCTACCTCAAAAAACAAAACAAAACAAAAAGTAATCTCATTTAATTAGCATAATAACTCTCAAAGATGGGTAATAGTCCCATTTTACATATAAGGAAACCAAGGCACAGACAACTTGAGTAATTGCTCAAGGTGGTAAGAAAAGTCAAGGTGCTAGCAGCATTGCAAAACACCTAGTAGGGTTTCCCATCACTACTACTTATTCCCCAAAGGTGAAAACGTTTATCTCTGCACAGCAGCCAACTTCAGGGCAGAGAAGTCACCACTCACAGGGAAAGGACCAAATGGACTTGGGTTATACCCTGAGAAGAAAGCAAAAACTCTCCTCTCAATCAGCTAAAGCATGGCGAAGAGCACACTGTCCCTCTGCTCCTACACCTCAGCTCCCGCACACCTACTAGCAGCCCTCGTCTTGATTTTCATCCACCCCAATCCTACACCCTCCAAGGCTCACTCCCGCAGATGCCTCCTCCTGAGTCTCTTTTAACTTTCACTATGGCAAAACTGTGTCCACCTCCCGGCCACAGCACGTTATCTGTATCCCTATGGAATCCATCCCAATCTCCTATGTTAGTCTTATCTTTGCTACCTGCTACTGCATGCTTTTGGTCTGTCTGTTCCACACCTCTTGAGGACAGTGTTCCGAGGCAGGACTAAGGATTATGCATATTTACATTTCTACTGTGGCTTATATTGAGTAGATGTTCCAGAAGTATTTGTTCAATGAATGGTTATCCTAATATCAAAAGGGCCCTCCCACATCCCTACCTCCAAAATGACCCATTGCCTGACTTGAGGCTGAGGCAGGAGAATGGCGTAAACCCGGGAGGCGGAGCTTGCAGTGAGCTGAGATCCGGCCACTGCACTCCAGCCTGGGCGACAAAGAGAGACTCCGTCTCAAAAAAAAAAAAAAAAAAAAAACAGAACCTATATAGTTGAGGATATGTTTGCAACTACCCTAAGTAGCTAGCAAGAGACATACAGACCCAAGTCGGTATTCTGTTCCAGGACTCACTCCTCTGGGGAGTAAGTCCAGTTAAATTCTTCCTCTTTGTTTTCTTTCGTTATTAGCATAAGCGACTACTATTACACTAAGCAAAGAGGAATGGGAGATATCAGAGACTGTTTTAAAACATGGCATTTGAATCTGTTAAACATTAACTGATTAAACTTTCACTGATTACAAAATATAAAATATACAAACAATACAGCAATGTTTTATAATTTATACACTTCTTTCCTATACATTATCCTCAAAATAGTCCTTTTACTATAAGTGAGGTAACTAAGGCCTAGAGAAATAAAGTGACAGTCATAGCTTACATTTCTCTCGTAGGAAACGGAGCCAAATATTGGGACTCCAGATCTACAACACTGCTTCACTTTGAGTAAAACTCAACAACTGCACGCTTATTTAATAATGAAGAACAGATTTTTTTTTTTTTTTGAGACGGAGTCTTGCTCTGTTGCCAGGCTGGAGTGCAGTGGCGTGAACTTGGCTCACTGCAACCTCCACCTTCTGGGTTCAAGCGATTCTTCTGCGTCAGCCTCCCGAGTAGCTGGGACTACAGGCGCCGGCCACCACGCCTGGCTAATTTTTGTATTTTTAGTAGAGACGGGATTTCACCATGTTGACCAGGATGGTGTTGATCTCTTGACCTCGTGATCCACCCGCCTCGGCCTCCCAAAGTGCTGGGATTACTGGCGTGAGCCACTGCACCCGGCCGATAGATTGATATTTTTAAGTATATCTGCTTTGCCATCTTAACAACTAAATTATCTGCTTCCCAGTGCATAAAGGGCTCAAACAACTCAATACAAAGAAAACAAATATTCTGATTTAAAAATGGGCAAAATATCTGAATAGACATTTATCAAAAGACATACAAATGTCCAAAAGATATGTGAAAAAATGCTCAATATCACTAATCATCTGGGAAAGGCATATCAAAACCACAATATTATCTCGTACAGTTTTATCAAAAAGACAGCCAATAAGTGACTCTAGCAAGGATATGGAGAAAGGGGGGTCCTTGTACACTGCTGGTGAGAATATAAATTAGTACAGCCACTGTGGACACTCCAAAAGTTTGGAGGTTCCTGAGAAAAAACTAAAAGTAGAACTACCATATGATCCAGCAATCTCACTGTTGAATATATATCCAAAAGAAAGGAAATTGGTATACTGAAGAGACTGATTTTACTCCCAAACTTACTGCAGCATTAGTCACAATGGTCCAGATAGGAATTAAGGCTGGGTGCAGTGGCTCATGCCTATAATCCCAGCACTCTGGGAGGCCAATGTGGGTGGATCACTTGAGGTCAGGAGTTTGAGAGCAGCCTGGCCAACATGGGGGAACCGTGCCTCTACTAAATATATAAAAATTAGCTGGGCATGGTGGCACATGCCTATAATCCCAGCTACTTGGGTGGCTGAGGCACAAGAATCGCATGAACCCGGGAGGTGGAGGCTGCAGTGATTTGAGATCACACCACTCTACACCAGCCTGGGCAACAGAGCAAGACTCTGTCTTAAAAACAAACAAAAAAAAAACATACAACTCAACCTAAGTGTCCAACAACAGATGAATGGATTAATGGATTTTAAAAAGTGGTATAAATATACTACAGAATATTATTCAGCCATAAGAAAAAACGAAATCCTGTCATTTGCAGCAATCTAGATGAAACTGGAGGACATTATGTTAAGTGAAATGAGGCAGGCACAGGAGAGACAAATACTGCATGTTCTCACTATGGGAGCTAAAAAAAATTGAACTCATGGAGACAGAGAGTAGAATGATGGTTATCAGAGGTGGGAGAGGGTAATAAAGAAGGATAATTAGTGGGTACGGAAATACAGTTTGGTAGAAGGAATAAGATTCAGTGTCGGTAGTACAATAGGGCAACAAGAGTTAACAATAACTTATTGTATATTTCAAAATAACTAAAAATGTAATTGGAATGTTCCTAACGCAAAGAAATGATAAATGCTTGAGGAGATGGGCATTCCAATTACCCTGATTTGATCATTACACATTGTATACAGTATACTTGTATCAAAATATCACATGTACCCCATAAGTAGGTATACTTATTATCCATAATAATAAAAATTTTTATAAATAAATAATTTGCTTCCCCAAGTAACACTTTGGTTTTGGTTTGTCAGATGGACACCAGGTGAAACTGTCAAGTCAATGAAGTCTTAGCTGTCTTAGCTGCTCCATTCTCTCTCCCTAGTCTCTCTGCCCTCTGCATTCTTCCACCAACCAGTGCTCCCACCATCGTCTATCAAAGACCCACATGGTTGTGGATTCCAACAGGCCCCGGGGATCCAAGACAGAGAGGGATCATAGCTCCCATAGTTGGGGACTGTGACTTACTTAATTCAAAGTATTTTCATTATCAGACATTTAATAATACCTCCCAGAGCTGAGAGTATGCTGTCGGCAGTAGTTGGTAGGGATACAAGATGACGACATTCTCTCTGACCTCAAGGAGCTCATGCTTTGGTAGAGGAGAAGATGTGAGAGAAACTAACCATCATACAACCACACAGTAGTAAGCACTACACAGAGATGGGATGGAAGTGCTGCGGGAGCTGGGAAAAGGGTGGGTCATTCTACCCCAGGTGGGCCCTCCGCTCCTTTTCTGTTCCCTACTTTTCCTACATCTATGGAGCATGTGTCAGGCACCACAACAAGCTCTGGGCCCACAGGAAAGACTGAAAGGTTGGGCTGATGGTTAAGAGAGAGGGTCAATTTATAGGATGGTATTTCAGGCACATAGTATCTGGGAAAGAGAGACTGAACTGAAACTGACTGACTCCCTTAACAGCTGGGTGACTTGAAGCAAATTACTTAACCTCTCTGAGCGTCTGTTCTCATTTCTTTCATTCATTTAACAAATATTTATTAGATACCTTCTGTGTGCAAGGCACTAGGGATACAACAGTGGTTTTTGTTTGTTTGTTTGTTTTTCTGAGACACTGGAGTGCAGTGGCATGATCTTGGCTCACTGCAGCCTTGAATTCCTGAGCTCAGATGATCCTCTCACCTCAGCCTCCCAAGTAGCTGGGACCGCAGGCGTGTGTCACCATGCCTGGCTAAGTTTTGTATTTTTTGTAGATATGGGGTTTTGCCATGTTACCCAGGCTGATCTGGGGCTCCTGGGCTCAAACAATCTATCTGCCTCAGACTCCCAAAATGCTGGGATTACAAGCGTGGGCCACTGTGCCCTGCCACAGCTGTCTGTTTTTTTTTTCTTTTTTTTTTTTGAGATGGAGCATCGCTCTTGTTGCCCAGGCTGGAGTGCAGTGGCGCGATCTCGGCTCACTGCAACCTCTGCCTCCCGGGTTCAAGTGATTCTCCTGTCTCAGCCTCCTGAGTAGCTGGGATTACAGGCATGCACCACCATGTCTGGCTAATTTTGTATGTGTTTTGTATTTTAGTAGGGGTTTCTTCACGTTGGTCAGGCTGGTCTCGAACTCTTGACCTCAGGTGACCCACCCGCCTCTGCCTCCCAAAGTGCTGGGGTTATAGGCATGAGCCACCACGCCCTGCCAGCTGTGTATTTTTTTTTTTTTTTTTTTGAGACGGAGTCTCCCTCTGTCGCCCAGGCTGGAGTGCAGTGGCGCAATCTCCACTCACTGCAAGCTCCGCTGCCTCCTGGGTTAACGTCATTCTCCTGCCTCAGCCCCCCTAGAAGCTGGGACTACAGGCACCCGCCACCACACCCGGCTAATTTTTTTTGTATTTTCAGTAGAGACGGGGTTTCACCGTATTCATCAGGATGGTCTCGATCTCCTGACCTCGTGATCCGCCCGCCTCGGCCTCCCAAAGTGCTGGGATTACAGGCGTGAGCCACCGCGCCCGGCCAAGCTGTGTATTTTTAAAAACCTATCCTTGTGGCACTTAGGTTTCGCTGAGGGAGGCAGACAATAACAAATACAAAATTTAAATCCACAGTATATAGATGGTGATATGTGACCTGGCAAAAAATAAAGCAGAGTAAAAAGAAAGGGAGTGCCCACTGTGGGGAGAGGGATATTAAAAAGTTAAGGGTAACATCTGAGTAAAGGCCTGGAGGAGACCAGGGCATAAGCCACGTGGTCACTTGGGGGGAGAGCAATCCAGGCAGAGACTGTCAGTGCACAGGCCTCAAGGAAGAGGCAGTCTGGTGTGTTCAAGGAACAGCACAAGCTGGTAAGGCTAGAGAGGTGTAGAGGAGACACGGTGCTGTTAGAGATGGAATCTGAAAAGAGGGCCAGGCCGAGCAGGCCTGGTAAGCCATTAAAGGAGCTTGGGCTCTCACTCCCAGTGAAATGGGAAGTTACTCGGGGTGGGGGGCGGGCTGCTTTGAGAACAGGAGTGACATGATTTGACTTCTTGTCTTAAAAAGGAAAATGGGTGAAAAATTGAGACTCGAGAACGAGGCAGAAAGCTTGGAGGGCAGTTACAATGCTACTGCAGCAATTCAGATGCTGACATTTGGACCAGGCTGGTGGTAGTAGAGCCAGTAGGAAGTGGTTGGATTTGGTATATATTCTGAGACAGAGCAGGTAGGACTGCTTGATGGATGAGAGATGAGATGTGGAGAGTAGGAGAAAGGGGTCAAGAATGACTAAACAACTAGAAGAAAGGAGTTGCGGAGCTGCCACTGACTGGGTCGTGGAAGACTGAAGAAGGGATAGGAAAGAGCTGGAGAACCGTGTTAGACATGTTTGAGATGCCTAATTAGGCTTCCAGTAGTGACATCAAACAAGCAGATGGATATATGGGCCAGAGTTTAGGACAAGTTCTGATGTGGACTGTGTTTTCATCTCCAGCAAGCCACATGGCTGCCTGGGGGCAGGGCAATCCAGGCAGAGATACAGCCAGTGAAGAGGTCTGGAGGAGGAGCACAAGGCTCACTTGGCTAGAGTGGTATGCAGGAGAAAGTCCATTTCATTATGTGAGTTAAAGTTACCTTGGGCAAAGCAATCAGCAGTGATTAGCACACAGCAGGTATTTTGATCAAGGTTCTTTTCCTTCCCCTTCCCTGCCTGGCCCAGTCTCTACCTCCTGTTCATCTGAGACTTACTTCCTCAGCTCAGATCAATGTACTAAACATCTGTTTCTTCAAGGTACTACAGGAGCCTGGAAAATGAGAGACACCAAGCTGGCTTGGGCTCTTGACACTTGGATGGTTCTTTAGCCTTGCCAACTTCAGGTCTTCCCCAGTACTACTCATTTTGACTCGTTTCAATATTCTAGTGAAAGGGCAAGAAAAATCATAACATTTCCCAAGACTAGATATAAATTTGAATTAATAAAGAAAGCTGGTTAGAGTTTGAACTTCAAATCCTTCCATGATGTTTTTGTTTAAAAATAAAGCAGACTCAAAATAGTAACTTCCATTTTCACGTGACTAACAAATAGCAATTGTGGATTTTAGATCTTGGTACACTACATTCCTCCTGGAAATAGATCGGAATAAGTCAAATATCAGGAGTTCTGAGAAACAAAGGTCTCTGATTTGGGCTCCAGTCTCACTTGACAGATTATGGGGGAAAAAGTTACACTTAAAACTCTTCATTCTGGGGTGGTAAGGAAACGTAGGCAGTGTTCTGGGTCCAGAGGTAGAAGGAAAACTACACGGTATTTCACAAAATGCTCAAGACAGTCTCTGTGGTGTGTAGAAACAGGCAAATGTTTACCTAAAACTTGCAGTTCAGTAAGGAAGGAAATCTAAGACAGCTTTTTAAAAAGGGAAAAGGAGGCCAGGTGCGATGGCTCATGCCTGTAATCCCAGCACTTTGGGAGGCTGAGGCAGGCGGATCACCTGAGGTCAGGAGTTTGAGATCAGCCTGACCAACATGGAGAAACCCTGTCTCTACTAAAAACACAAAACTAGTTGGGCATGGTGGCACATGCCTGTAATATTAGCTACTTGGGAGGCTGGGACAGGAGAAGCACTTGAACCTGAGACAAGAGCGAAACTCCATCTCAAAAAAAAAAATATTAGCTGGGCTTCGTGGTGGGCGCTTGTAATTCCAGCTGCTCAGGAGGCTAGGGCAGGAGAACTGCTTGAACCTGGGAGGCAGAGGTTGCAGTGAGCTGAGATCGCGCCGTTGCACTCCAACCCAGGCAACAAAGCGAGACTCTGTCCCCAAAATTAAAAAAAATAAAAAATAAAAAAGGCAAAAGGACAGTGACCTGTGTCTACCCCAAGAGCCAGCTAGAACAGCTTGCCTGGTGGTAGAACAATAGTCTTGCAGGCAATGGCAGGCAAAATTCCTCTAGGCAGCTGTAAAACACTGGACCGACCGCTAAAGCTCCTATTACTCTCTAGGCTTGGGACCCAGGCAGCCGTAAATCATGACAACCATCAGTGCGCTGTGGAGTGAGATCATCTGCAGGGATTCCTTAATGAAATGTGATGACTTCTCTGGCACTCCAGCAATTGGGGTGTGCTGAGGACACCACATTTTTCTCAGGAGGTCAGTTATCAGCTTTTCCACATGATCTCCTAAACTAGCAAACAAAACAGCCCAGGTGGCACCATGACACCGATCTCAGGACTGTGCTGAGCTAGCTAGATAGCTTGCTTACTTTTCCTTGTTAAGTTCTGGTTAAAATGCACTGTACCAACTGCTTATTAAAGTCTTACTGTGCATCAAGCAGTTGTAGGCACCAAGGAAACAAAAACAGACAGGATTCTGTTGTTTGCATGAATTCTGCTCCTGAATTCACAGTCCAATAAGTAAATGCGTCTGAGTCAAAATCAGACTTCCTTTTAAAAACAAATATGGCCAGCCAGGTGTGGTGGCTCACGCCTGTAAACCCAACACTTTGGGGGGCCGAGGCAGGTAGATCACATGAGGTCAGAAGTTCAAGAACAGCCTGGCCAACATGGTGAAACCCCGTCTCTACTAAGAATACAAAAAAATTAGCTGGGCGTGGTAGTACATGCCTGTAACCACAGCTACTCGGGAGGCTGAGGCAGGGGGATTGCTTGAATCCAGGAGGCAGAGGTTGCAGTGAGCTGAGATTGTGCCACTGCACTCCAGCCCAGGTGACATAGTGAGACTCTGTCTCAAAAAAAAAAAAAAAAAAAAAAGACTGTGGCCCTTCTTCGTGCTCTCAGGGCTGGGGATGTGTGGAGGAGCGTGTCCACAAACAAGGCCTAATGGCACGTGTGGATAACCTGATGGAGTTGGCCCCAGGATGTGCTTCCCCCTTTATATTCATGTAGGAAGAACTCCTGTAATTTATACAGTTTATATTGTCCCATTAAATTCTAACAGTGTTATGGGATTTTTTGGTGAGAATCACTCTCCCCATTTCAGTTGACACTAGGAAAGATCAAGAGACTTGCCAAGCCCACCAAGTTAGTTCATAGCAGCATCGAGATTATAAACCAAGTTCTCTGATTCTCATCCCAAAGAAATAGAGAACTTGGTTTATAATCTTACTGCTCTGCAAGACCTCCCCTGGTGACAGATGGTTCACCTACCTGTCCTTGAACTGCTTCTGTCTGCGCTCAATTTTTCTTACCCATACCTCCAGCCTGCCTTTGCCTCAAACTTCCCATCTCCATGAAGGTCAATCTTCTGCTTTTCCTAAGCCAATGGTTGTAAGTCTGGTCTCCAGACCTGCAGCATCAGACTCACCTGTGAACTTGTTAGAAACACAGATTCTTAGGCCTCACTCCAGATCACTCAGTGAGAAATTCTGAGAGTGGGGTACAGCAATCCGAGTTTTCATGAGCTTTCCAGGGATTCTGCTGTATGCTAAAGCTAGAGAACCCCCTAAACTAAGCTAAAAAGCTAGGTACCTCTACAGTCCCTGTGTGGCCCCACCATGATCACCGGGCCCCACAGACACAAACTCCGTGACTAGAGAAGAAAGCCATTTGTCTGGCACCATGCAGCAGTGAAAATATGCAGTCACCTCCACTAAAATTTTTCAGGGCCAGCTTAGGCAAAAGCTTGAAGCAGGAGGCAACAGGCCTCCCCTTTGTGGTCTACCCTTCATAATGATGGCCCCTTTTCCTCAATCAGTGCAACGGCATTTAATTCAACCCCTCCCACCTCATCAGACCCAGCTCTTGACTCTTAGATTAGAAGCCCACCACAATGGGAGTGGATGTGTTGATACATAACCCTCTTCCCTAACCATGAAATGTAACGAAAGGCTCCAAGCTCTGTTCAAGAGGGTAGATAAGGGGTACTTCATCTAAAGTAAATGCTAACAATAAAACGTGAACCATGCAATTGTGCTGCTTTCTACAAATTACAGAACGCTTCCATAACTCTCATAAGGATCACAAAAGCTACTTTTGAAACAGACACTAGAACCCAGGACTCCTGATTCATTCCCCTAGGGGCCTATCTACTGTAACATGCCAGACATTATATAAATTCTTGTTAGTCATCTAACGGGGCTACTATAAAAGTTCTGGTCACTCTGTAAGGGCAGGGGTCCACATCACCAGAGCACACTGCCACATAGAAAGAATTTCTTTGTTGCAAACCCAGGCCATTAGAAATAATGCAGAGACACATGGTTAAACAAAGGATAACTTCCTGAATCCAAAGCATCAAGTTTACTGAAAAGGGCAGGGGACAACCTTTTTGGTCTGACTTTTCTTTGTGGAGTTCTAACCATCCTCTTATCTACTCCCTTGACTGGCTAACAAGTCTGTAGTCTTCTCTCAGAAGAATGAAAGGTGGTTATTCTCTTATTGTTTTAATGTCTATTGCAGCAACATTTGGAGGAACAAAAAAGGCCCGCAGAGGTAGAACTGAGGTTCCCGCACAATCACTCTTTGCCCATCAATATGGAATTTATGTTGAGTTCTAAAATGCACAAAAATTGCATTTGAAAAATGAGAAGCTTTCAGAGGTCGGAAGTGCGCGCGCACACACACACTCTTCCATATGTTCCAGAGAGGTGGAAGTATGCACAAGAAGAATCTGATGACCCTCCCATTCTGCCTCCTTTATTTTCATTTCTTAGAAACTCTTTCTATTGGAACATCCCTTCCCATATTTATTTATATCCAGGGATAGATTCCTGGAGAAGAGAGAGGGAGTAAGATTCACAAAAGATCTAATTTGGAGCACTAATAATTACAGCAGCTGAAAAGCATACGAAAGCAAAGAGCCCTGTTAACAAAACACTATCAGGGCACTTCCCAGAAAACAGCCCAGCGATGAGATTACTACTAAAAATAATGAAGACAAGAAGAGCCAAAACCAAATCTCAACTATGCAGACAGACTTGCAGAATTTTTCACCTTCACTGCTACAATGAGCATTTTTAAAAAAGAGCAGTAGACTGCATGAGTTGACAAAGGAAGAAAAACAAAAGATAGCAAGAGACTCATTCTGGACACCCAGTTTCTATTCTGTATTCATAACTCTACACCAGCAACAGCAGCTCAAATAAGGCACAAGGTGGGGTCCTGGACAAATTCACACATGATCAGACCAATTATCCACGCTGCACTTCTGCACACAGTAAACACCCCTGACCTGCACCACCTCTGCACCTCCCACCCCCATGACCGGGATAAACCCCACCATACGCTGAAAAGAACCCTGCTTTTTTTGTGAGAACCAGCCAGAGCCTAAGCTGTCATTACACAGCAAAAACCTAGCGAGAACAAAAAGCCAGCAGCAGACTGATGTAGAAAGCCCAGAACATACCTGAATTCTTCAAATGCAAACATGACCTAGTAAAAGCCAATTTCCTTAGATTGTGTGGTAGTCTTTTTGGTATGGAGGACAATCATTTAGTTAGTCAGATGGTGCAAAGTGCAGAAAAAAGAGGCGGGGTTTCCACACCCCCCAATATTCTGAAGTAAAAGGCTTTCTGCAGACAGGGGCCTGCAGCCTCCAGCTCCGCCAGCTGCTGACAAGCAGCAGCTAACAGGGGAGGCAGCTAGAAAACCATGTGATCATTCCAGCAAGTCTGATTAATGCAGTGTATGCTTAGGCTCCAGGCTGGGAACTGGATTAGTCTAGAGAAAGAAGTCGAACCCAGGGCATGCCTGGGATCCTGGGTAAAGCATGTAACACAACCCGCCCCCCACCAGAACTGTGCAGGTTGGGGAGAGAGGAGAGAAGGTTGAAAGGAATGTGATTGCAACCTGTTCCGCTGTGATCTGCCTAATTACCTCACCTTCCTGTGGCTGCTGCTGCTGTAAGATCAGGCATGACCAACATTATACGTGAACGTAAGTACTGAAAAATTCTGCAGAATTCTGTATTTTACCATTCCATTATCAAACATTATTTTAGCACAAATGCATAATCTGTTTCAGAATCACAAAAGTCGCATTTTATGTCCACCACTTTACCATGACCAGCGTGACTTTACATGTCACTCCTTATTACTGATCTAATTTGATTATTCATTTATCGAGTATATAATATGTACCAGGTTCTCACCAATTCCTTGAAGTACAAAAATTGCTATAATCATTTCAGAAGAGAAGAAAAAGGAAACGAGATGCCAGCCCCCAAAAGAGAAATGTTTATCAGGCTGGCAAGATTTGGCAAATGAGCTGAGGCTGTATTCTGAAACTTGCCATGAAGGAAAATCTTCAGCATTCAGGTTGCAACTCTTTGTGAAATAAGCAAGACAGATCTCAAATAAAAACTTGTGAGTCACTCTTGACTTTTTCTCTCTCCCTTGCACCACCGTGTCATCAGTCACTAACTATAATCGACCTGGAAAAGGTGGCCTGAACCTGCCCCTTTCCCCTCACCCAGCCACGCAGCCTGGGTATGCCCTCAGGGTTCCTCACTCAGGCTTTGGCCTTAGGAAAATTGCCCTGGTTGATTTTTAGAGAAGGGGTGGAAGAAGGAAGACCAGTTACTAATTCTGATTTTGATGCCCCTGTTTAACCCTGCATTATAATTCCTCACAGCTCAAGAAATAAAGTTTTTAAGCTTCATCATGACATACAAAGTCTTATTTCTCCAATTCTTTCTTCCACTAAAACTCTTCACAAACCCTCAAATTCAGTCAGACATTCACAGTTCCCAAAATCTGTCAGGATCTCCTTTCTCGGGCCCATGGACCAGCTGGATAAGGTTCTTCGCTGCTCCCTAATGTGAGCTGCTGCCCATGTGCTGCTCCCTCACTGCTCCCTCTCCAAGGGGCTGAGATTCCCACAGGGCGGTTCACTGCTCTCTCTCCTTGGCTGCCATCTGCATGGCGTCTGACATTCTGTTTGCCTCTCCTGCAAATCTCAGAGTTCCTTGAGGACAGGAATGTGTGAAGTTAATTTCTGTATTCCCAATGCCTGGCACAGCACTTGACAAAAAGGAATTATTCACATAAGATTTGTGGAATGAACCTCTTTTGCCTCAGCTTTTATTAGGGAGAAGAGTGATCCAGTACATGCATTCGCACAAAGGTGCTCTGGGACAAATGTATCACTCTTCATACAGTTATCTCTGTCTCAAAGAGAAGCAAGAGAGTCCAGGTCTTGACTCAAAGAAATGCAGTGACAAAGGCCAAATGAGGTAGACTGATGAGTGAGGGAGGTGTCTGGGGGAATCCTGTGGTCCCTCAAACCACACAGCAATCACCTAAGCTGATCTGAAATGTCTTCTGCAGTATTCCCGACCAGCCTCTGCCTGAGACCTTCTGGTGATGGCAGCTTCTTGGCAGAATCGTAACAGCAAACACAAAATATTCAAGTCAATAAATAACTCAGTTTTAAGTCCCAGATCTGCCACTTACTCTGTGATCATTAACAAGCTACTTAAATTCCCTGGGCCTTGGATTTACCCTATATAAAACCAGAATAATATTGATACTGCCTGTGCCTCTCTCATAGGAGTGCTGCAAGAAGCCAATAAAGTAGGAGTTGGAAAGTTCTCTATCAAATATATTAAGTTATATAAATATCTTCATCAGCTTTATGATCTCACAAGATGATCTCTTACTGGACAGCTCTGCTGACTGGGTGGTTCTTCCTCATGAAGAGACTACTACTCCTTGGAAGTATTCTGTCTGCTCAACGGGTGGCTCATTTAATTTTGTGAAGACCTCTAGACTCTCTGCCTGCTTTCCACCAGTGACTCAAGACTCTCCTTCTGCAGGTATAACCAGCACCTTTCAGGGCAATTCATAAGGTCCTGGTACAAGGCAGTTGGTAGAAATGGTGAAAAATCAAATCCCAGCACCAAGCTCATTTTACGCCTAATATTAAGAGATTCTCCCAATTTACTAATAAGGAGACGGAGGCCAAAGTGGTTAAGGAACTTGTCCAGGGTCATACAGCTATAAGTGGCAGAGTAATGACATGGACTCTGGCTGAGCTAACTCCAACATGCTCTCCTGGTGTCCTTATACCAATGATCCAACCAGCTCAGGCTGCCTCCAGAAGAGGACTCATTTGATAAACTGTCAGGCAGCCTGTGGCCCTGCAGAGGCGGTGGGACACTAACCCTTTTGGGCTATTTTATGTAGCTGGCCAGGTGAATCCCCAAATTTCATGGCCAAGCAAGAGACCTGCAAGGGCTAAAAAAAGAGTGCCTCAACTGTTCCAGGAAGTGAGAGGTAGACACCTCAGCTGACATGGCATTGGGGTCCAAATGGGAACTGAGTCTGCTTCAAAGGCTAGAAATCCTCAACCACTTGATAACATCAAAGAGTCAGAAACAGAAACATCAGTGAGGGTCCGTGACTCCTGAAAACTCAGCTCCACTCCTGTCTGCAATAGGGCTCAAAAAGGCACTTCTGTGACCACATAATGTGTTTTGTTGTTGTTGTTGTTTTTGTTTTGTTTTTTGAGACAAACAAGCTGGAGTACAGTGGCACAATCTCAGCTCACTGCAACCTCTGCCTCCTAGGTTTAAGTGATTCTTGTGCCTCAGCCTCCTGAGTAGCTAGGATTACAGGTGTGCGCACCACACCCAGCTAATTTTTGTATTTTTAGTAGAGATGGGGTTTCACCGTGTTGGCCAGGATAGTGTTGATCTCCTGACTCTGTGATCCACCCACCTTGGCCTCCCAAAGGGCTGGGATTTACAGGCGTGAGCCACCGTGCCCGGCGTTTTTTTTTGTGTGTGTGTGTTTTTTTAAAGGCATTCCAAGCCATTCACCAACAACTCAGGCTCAGATAATGCACATTCCTACTCTGGGACTTAATTTCCCTTTGTACCATGAAAGAATAGCCAGATGCTAATTTTTTTTATTAATAAATAAGTTTTTTTTTTGTTTTGTTTTGTTTTGTTTTGAGACAGAGTCTTACTCTGTCACCCACACTGGAGTGCAGTGGTACAATCTCAGCTCACTGCAACCTCTGCCTCCCAGATTCATGTGATTCTTGTGCCTCAGCTTCCCCAGTAGCATGCACCACCATGCCTAATTTTTATTTTATTTTATTTTTGGTAGAGACAGGGTTTCGCCATGTTGGCCAGGTTAGTCTCAAACTCTTGGCATCAAGTGATCCGCCCACCTTGGCCTCCCAAAGTGTTGGGATTATAGGCATGAGCCACTGTGCCCAGCCAATAATTGTCTTATTTTTAAAAATAATACTTCCATGGAACCCTAATATGTACAACTGATCAAGGTAGAATAGTTCTAGCTGAAGAAGGTGGAGGGGCCCTAGAGTCCCTGCTGCAAGGCCTTCCCTCTCTCTACCAGGACAGGCTCAGCCTGAACACACTGGCCCGAATGACTCTGGCAGTCCCTGTTGGCGCTAATGATCTGTGGGGCTCTCCCAGCTACAAACTGTCACACTCACCCTAGTTAATCTGGATTCACTTCCTCTTTCTAGTTTCATTCCTAAGAATACCGTCCCTACCCCCAGTGGTTCCTCCTGCCATGGCAGAATGCTCATCTGCAGTTACTGGACATGTGAGGGGCCCGGGACTTCTCCAGAGAAACAAACATGGAGACACTGATACAAACACAAATATGAACAGGAAATGTCCCTGGGTTCCTGACAATGTGGGGAAGCTAAAAGAGAATATTTTAAACAAGTGTCCTTAGCTTAATCGGTACCTTAGTTTTGCAACCCATGTCTTTTCATATGAAATGGTCAATTGTCCAAGAAAAATAATTTATGATTTGTTAGTACTGAATCTCATTACACTTCACTTGGAGGCCAATAAACAGAGAGTTTAAGGCCCTGATGTCCCGTGGACTTGAAACCTTACAATCAACATTTCCTCTGCCAGTTTTTTAGGCTGTAGGCACACAGCCATGATGGACGTGCAGCAAAATAAGGACTGAGCATCTGAACAGAATCTAATGTGCCAATCAAGTAAAAAAAGAACTCTATTTCAACATTTACTAATATGCACATTCACTTCTGTGCTGTGTAGGGATGAAACAGAAGAAGCCACAAATGGAAGTCAGCTATGATCATGACTAAAAATACTATTCTTCTCTCATGGCCCAATCAAGGATCTTTCCAATGGCCAGGGGGGCTGAGCGGTAATAAGAGGACTTCAACAGTGTCTTCAGAGGCCCACTTCTCCCTGGTTTCACTTCTACACCCCTAATTAAGACCCTTCTAGCCTCCACCTGATCTCCCGCCTGTCTTACTCCCTTCCTGCACACAGTTACCAATCCCACCACACTTGCCAGTTAAAAAACCCACAATTCAAAAACTAAAAATAAGGTTTTCATATGATCCAGCAATTCCACTGCTAGATATACACCCCAAAGAAAAGAAATCAGTATACTGAAGAGATATCTGCACTCTCATGTTTACTGCAGCACTGTTCACAATAGCCAAGATTTGGAAGCAACCTAAGTGTCCATCAACAGATGACTGGATAAAGAAAATGTAGTCCATATACACAACAGAGTACTATCCAACCATAAAAAAGAATGAGACCCTGTCATCTGCAACAACATGAATGGACTGGAGGTCATTATGTTAAGTGAAATAAGCCAAGCACAGAAAGACAAACTTCACATGTTCTCACTCATTTCTGGGAGCTAAAAATTAAAACAATTGAACTTGTGAGTAGAATGAGAGCTAAAAATTCAATTTAAATTAAAAATCAGAATAGGGGCTAAACATTACAACAATTGAACTTGTGAGTAGAATAGAGTGTAGAATGATGGTTACCAGAGACTGGGAAGGGTTGGGGATGTTAATGGGTAACCAATGGGCAGGGGACTTATTATATTTTATCTAACTATTAAAATATAGTTAGAATGAATAAGAATCAAATGCTAGTTATCTGATAACACAATAGGGTGATTACAGTCAACAATAATTTATTGTACATTTAAAAATAACTAAAAGAGTATAAATGGAATGTCCATAACACAAAGAAATGATAAATGTTTGAGGTGATGGATACCCGATTTGCCCCATTTGTAATTAGTTATTACACAATGTCTGCCTATCTCAGAATATCTCATGTACCCTATAAATAAAAATATCTACTATGTAACCATAAAAATATAAAAAATAAACCTACCATTCTCTTTTACTGCCTGCATAATAGTCTCAGCCCCCAGACTTGGCATTTGGCTCCTGCACAATCTGACCATTCTATGCTTCAACCCAACTCTCAAACTTGCCAACCTGGCCCCTCAGCATGGTCCTGCACTAACTCCGCACCCTAACCATATCACCTCCACCTGTGCTGTGTGGAAATGAAACACAAGGAGCCACAAACGGAAATCAGCTATGAACATGACTAAAAATACTATTCTTTTCTCATGGCCCAAAGATCTTTCCAATGGCCGGGGACCCTTGGTCCTGGGTCCATAGTGCTTCCGCCTTCTCTCCACAAGTGGCTATGGAAAGGCATGATTCTGAATCCAGTTCTACTCCTATCTCCCTGAGAAGCCCTGGGCAAATTCTCACCAGTCTAAGTCTCAGTTTCCTCATCCTAAAATGGGGAAGACAGCATGTATTTTGTGGGGATGCTGTGAAGTGCCTTACACACATTCACCACAATCAATGGTAGCTAATATCAAATATGCCTCAAAAACCCATCAAGTTGCCCTCCTGACCAAAACCAGTCTCAACTGATCTCTAAAACTCCTGAATTCCTATCATAATCAATAACCATTTTTAAAAACGTTCACACATTGTCTTATGCTGAACAACTCCGTTCATTATGTGTCTTGGGACCCTAGTCAAAGAGAGTCCCTGGGGACTGAACTAGAATGGCTAGAAGGTGAGGCCTGAGGGGTTTAACTCCCCACAACCTCCATCAGACAAGAAATATACACACAATCTAAGTAATAACAGCATGCTTGGTATGCAAATACAGCTTCAAAAGGAAGCCATTACAATTCTGGGCCACTATCCTCTAATTCTCCTATTTTGAAATTGTGGGGAGTCCACTAGCACTGACCTTGGTTTTAGTCCTAAGCTTTCACAAGGCACAACAATTCTTAGTCATACGTAGTAAGTCTTAGAGACGGTTTTTCTCACAACTCAATTGTTTCATGTGGCTCTCAGATTACTAATGAAACAGAGCCAAAATCGAAAACATCTTAAGAGAAAATGAAAACTACCACCAGAACCATAAGCCAAAGGAAGTGTTAACTCTATGAAAGGAG
This sequence comes from Theropithecus gelada, assembly GCF_003255815.1. NCBI lineage: Eukaryota > Metazoa > Chordata > Mammalia > Primates > Cercopithecidae > Theropithecus > Theropithecus gelada. The sequence goes on along the minus strand of NC_037675.1, from coordinate 101,509,563 downwards.
GAACCTTGTCTCATCCTTACCATTCTTTCTCCAGGCCTGGCACACAGAATTGTTCATCTGTTGAGTTAATCAATCTGTGATTTGTCGACTTAGAGAGATTTAATAAAAAGATGAAATTAGATTAAGTCAGCAGTCCTCTTTCCGGTACAAGCATCAAATAACAGGGCAGATTACCCTTTTGAATAAGCAAGTAAAGCTGCTCCAGTGTCACCCTGATTTACTGAAATTTGCTAATTAAGAAGGTATTTCCAGGAAGAAAGGAATAATCAAGAAGATAAAATCATGTAAAGCAAATGCATACATTCAATAAAGAAATATATACTGGGCACCTGCCATGTGGCTAGCACTGTTCTACCCGAGGCGGGCGAAGAGGTCAAAGAAGATTCAGACGCATTTCAGGCCTTTCCAACAGTCAGAAACAGACCCCATAACCTAAAAAAGCCGAAATTATAGTTAGCAATGGTAAATCAATACCAAGTATATGAAGCTGGAGTACAGGATTTTCTATTTATTCCTTCAGTATTACTAGATTTTTTTCCACTTCAATTCACTGTTCTTATCAACGTCCCTTTTGAACCCTGGCTCCATCATGAAGTGCTGAATAAACTTGGAGTGTGACTAGCTGGGCTGTGGTCCCAGCTCCATTCCTTAACAGCTGACTGTCCTTTGGTAAAACACTTTATCTGTCAGCATCTCAGTTTACTCACCTATAAATTGTAAATAATAATTCCTACCCTGCTTCCTCACATAGAAATCCTGAGGATCAAATATAATAACAGGTATGCCAATCTTTCGTAAATTTTAAGTGCTATGCAAGTCAACAGTAGAACTATTATTAACAACAACAAAAGAAATTATCCCTTTCTACTTTGTGTCATTTGAGATCCTGATAAGGCAGGCATTCTAAGTCTCCATCCAGGCCACATAATTAGATTATCCTTAAGAGCAACTTACTATCCAAGTGACCAAGAGAATATGGATAAACACCCACAAGTACAGGAATGCAGGGCTGATAGAATCCCATAGTCAATTTAGTCAAACTTTTACTCTTGGGCAATAGTCTAAGCCATCCAAGATGCTTATATGCTCAATATGCTTATATGCTCAATACATACTCATTATGTCAAAGTCTAATTTTCAAAAAGCTAAAAACACAGCTCTCATAAAAATATTTAGTGTACATGTGTCAAAGGTTGATTAATCTTGCAAAGTTAGATACAAAACTGGTTAATGTTTCATTTCAGAGCAATGAAACCATAATCTTTGAGGTTATCTTTTCTATTAAAACAGGAATCATTTAATGTCTACTGGACAAGAATCATTTGTAACATCAATTTTCTAGAAATTAATATCTAACTCTACAGAGTCTAAACTCTAGTCAAAAGTAAGTCAAGTAATTACCTTCTCCGGGAATGCTCTATGTCCCTTCAGTGGACTTTCTAAACAAATGCTTTTGAGTGATACTGAAAGGGCACACAATAATCTTTTTGCCTTTTCTCCAAGTTTTAGATAACATTTCTAAAAATCTTCAAAATATCTAAATATAGTTTATCATCTATTCCAGTGAACTAGTTAATAAAAAATTTTTTCCTATCTGGCCCATTTTTGTATCTTCCTCATTCACATGTTCTTCATAAAAATCTTCAAGTGAATAAAGTCAATCATAAATAATTGCTTAGTTTTCTTAGGACAAATCATCTTGAAATCCAAAGTTGGGGAGGGCACTATTTTCCAAAACTTCCAGTCTTCAGTGCCTCTCTGCATTCTCTGCAACGACCTCAATTTTGGATCTCCTAAAGATGAAAAATGGAACATTTGATTCACAGGTTTTGTAAATTCCCTAGAGGCTCTGGCTATTCTGGGGCAGTTGCCATAATTAACCCTAATTTCCTCATCTTCACAAACCCATCCCTGTCACCCCTTTCTTTCCAATATAAAAAATGCTTGGAAATCATAAACCAAAATCACCACAGAGGTACAAACAAACAAAAAACCTGCTGGGCACAGTGGCTCAACGCTGCCCATAATCCCAGCACTTTAGGAGGCCAAGGCTGGTGGACCACCTGAGGTCAGGAGTTCGAGACCAGCCTGGCCAACGTGGGGAAACTCCGTCTCTACTAAAGATACAACAAATAAGCTGGGAGAGGTGGCATGCGCCTGTAATCCCAGCTACTTGGGAGGCTGAGGTAGGAAAACTGTGGAGGTTGCAGTGAGCTGAGATCGCGCCACTGCACGATCTTGTTGTCTGGGCAACAAGAGCAAAACTCCGTCTCAAAAAACAAACAAACAAAAAAACCCAACCCATACTAACTAGCACAATAATGAGGACTAAGTTCTGATTTTTTTATCTTGCCCAAATTCCTACCTAAAGGCTCTAGGGAGTTATGTCCTACAAACCATAAATTCTCATCAGATGGGTTTTATTTTAACCCTGTATATTGTGACTTACTTTCCAATCTGAGTGACTCTGGCATAACAAGGAAGAAAATCAAAATATTTTACCTCCAAATATATTTCCTTGCCATACCTTGAAATTGCCCTGCAAAGTCTCTTGTGGGAAAAATCTGCATTCTATAGAGAACCTCCTCTTTTCCCTTTGTTTTTCTTCCTTCCCTTCCAGATCCAGGAGACAAACAACTAAGAGTCAGGTACCCTTTTAAGTCCGATAAGAAACATTTTACAACCTGCTCTCTCTAAAGTCTGAGAGTTTCCTCTGCACAATAAAACTTGGTATCCACAATCCTTTGTCTTAACCTGAACATTCCTTTCCGTTAACCCCAGGTCTTCAGATAAACTCAACCAATTTTCAACCAGAAAGTGTTTAAATTTACCTACAGCCTGGAAGCCCCCACTTTGAGTTGTCCTGCCTTTCTGAACCAAACCAATGTATTTCTTAAATGTATTTGATTGACGTCTCATGTATAAAACCAAGCTGTACCCCGACCACCTTGGGCACATGTTTTCATGGCTGTGTCATTGGCCGTGGTCATGCATATTTGGCACAGAATAAAACTCCTAAAATATTTTACAGTTTGACTCTTTTCATCAACAGTAATATGAAGTCAAAAAAGAAATCTAATTAATCTAAGAATGTTTTGTTCACATCTGTATTTTCCAGAGGTTAGGAAACTGGAATGACTGAATAAACAAATAAATAAATTGAATGGACTAAAAAAATGGAAACAATGAATGGATTCCAAAGGTTTTAGCATGTTAAAGTGTCTTTCAAGAAACTAAGTAAGGAAGGCAATTTCTGGGGACTAGTCCAGTGAGGGCTTCAGAAATGAAGACTACATGAATGAACATTGTGGGAATTTCAAGCATCTACTGGCAAGGCAAGATGGAAGGTATTTTATTTTGAAGGTAAGGAGATCAAGGAGGGGAATAAATATGCACATCTGAAATGAGGCCACACGGGTATGTTCTCAAAGAGAAGTAGTAGGTTCCCATGTTTTCAGAGCCTAAGGTATGGAGTCTAGGTACCAATGCTGACCATGCAACCCCTTCCTAATCTACAAGTACTAAAAATGAAAACCTTCATTTAATACATGTGCTGACTGGAGAAGGAGGTAGACGGAAGGCAGATACAATCAAAAAGAAATTGCACAAACATATGCCTAAGAGAGTTGTAATCTAAGAAGTCTTACAGGAGATAAACGTGTTTTGTTTCCTCAAAAAGCTAATTTTTCTTTCTCACATTCCATTTCTGATAATCAGGCCTTCTCTATTTCTGATTTCCTACTAAAATGTACAAAGCAGTGTTTTTTCCCTCATCTAAAATAGCACTGCTTCTTTTTTTTTTTTTCTGAGATGGAGTCTTGATTTGTCGCCCAGGCTGGGGTGCAGTGGCACAATCTCGGCTCACTGCAAGCTCCGCCTCCCGGGTTCACGCCATTCTCCTGCCTCAGCCTCCCGAGGGGACTACACGTGCCCACCACCACTCCCGGCTAATTTTTTTTTTGTATTTTTAGTAGAGACGGGGTTTCACCGTGTTAGCCAGGATGGTCTCAATCTCCTGACCTCGTGGATCCACCCGCCTTGGCCTCCCAAAGTGCTGGGATTACAGGCGTGAGCCACCGCGTCCAGCCAGCACTGCTTCTTAGTTTCAAAAAGTTCTATTTGCATTTCATCTCATGAGTCTTGCAGTGTTGCTTACATTCCTTCTTACAAAAAGCCCCAACACCCAACCTACAACCATGGTATTTAAATTAATAGGTATAAGGACAAATTGATTAAGACCGTCCCATGGATTCCTAATGCCACACTGCAATTTGTTAGGTGACTGACTACATTTGAAAACGCGGTTATTTTTTAAAAGATATATTCATACTACCATGAAAAAAATGGGCATTTGATTATTTTCTAAGCCTCCTTCTCAAGCCATTCAACTCCTTGGACCCTAAAGCAAATACTGCATACAGAAGAAAAAGAAGGGTAAAGCAGTAGTTGCCTTCAGACACCAGAACAGGCACTGAATGAACCAAACCTTGAGAACCACGGTGTTACATGCAAGAACATGAGGGTTTCATAGATTTCATTAATATGGTAAGTGACCTAAGAAAAGTGTCAGTCTGATCTCCTCACTTTGAGCAAAGAAACAGAAAAACGCAGCACCTTGCCTAGGGTCACACAATCACAGTCAGAGATGGAATTAGAACTGAAGTGCCCTGATTTCTAACTCAAGTGTTTCTTCTCCACATTAGTGGCTCTCAAAAGTGGGGTCATCCACCAGCCGTATTAGCATCACCTGGGAGCTTGTTAAGAATGAAAATTCAGATCCCCCCCCAGAATTAGTGCATCAGAGGCAGGGAGGAGAGAACCAGCACTGTTTTAACAAGCCCTCCTGGGGATTCTAATACATGCTCAAGTTTGAGAACCACTGACTGCCCTACACTAGCCGTTCTCAACTGGGGGCAATTCTGGGCCCCAGGGAACATATGGCAATGTCTGGAGATACTTTTAGCTGTGACAACCGGGAAATAAGGGTTGGGTGTTGCTTCTAGCATCCAATAGGTAGAAGCCAGAGATGCTGCTAAACATCCTGCTATGTACAGGTAGCCCTCTACAACGAAGTATTATCTGTCAACAGGGCTGAGGTTGAGAAACTCTGCCCTACACCTACTAGTGGGAGGGCAGAACAACTAGGAAAGCTGTGCGTGCTGCGCTCTCTCTCTCTCTCTCTCTCTGAAAGTGTCTATCTCCTTTAGCTGGAAGTTCAGTTCTCTTTCATGAATGCATCCTGTGAAGCTGTACCTCCCTGCTGGAGTGCGTCCAATAGTAAGGCAAGCCGACACACTGAGTCTTTGGCTACCTCTGAGATCAGAGCCTCAGACCCCTTGGCCAGTCACTCCCATAGCAAACAGCTGCATCTAGTTCCCAAGGGTATCATGCAAACATTAGCATTTTTCATGAGTGCCATGATGTGAGTAAAGATAAGAGAGCAGCACAGATCTTTTTTTAAAAAGTCAGAGTTCCTCCTGTGAAAGGAAAGTAAATCTTGGGGCCCCCAAATCACTAAGCTAAAGAGAAAAGTCAAACTGGGAACTGCTTAGGCCAAACCTGCCTCTCATTCTATTCAAAGTCACTCCTCTGCACACTGAGAAAAATACATATCTGATTTGCCTCCTCTGGAAAACCTAATTAGAAACTCAAAAGAATGAAACCGTTTGTCTCTCACCTACCTGTGACCTGGAAGCCCTCTCCCTGAGTTGTCCTGCCTTTCTAGAGGGAACCAATGTATATCTTACATATACTGATTGATGTCTCATGTCTCCCTAAAATGTAGAAAACCAAACTGTGCCCCGACCACCTTGAGCACATATCGTCAGGACCTGTTGAGGTTGTGTGACAGGTGCACGTCTTCAACCTTGGCAAAATAAACTTTCTAAATTAACTGAGACCTGTCTCAGATATTCGGAGTTCACATTTTAGTAACCATGAAGGGACTGAGTGAAGGTGCCCCTGACCTTTGACAAATCTCCTATTAGTGCTTGTACCAGCTTGAGCTATCGTTACGGCTCAAACCAACAGGACAATTTGCTGAGGCCTGGAAGCACCTCCTACAGAGAATCTCTGATTTCCCAAAATCTGGATGAGATCTAAAGTTTATTTTGCTATACAACTCCTTTTTTTTTTTTTTTTGGATGTTTTACTTGCTTCCAACACAAGGAAGGCAAGTTTCTCCTGCTTCCATGAGGGAAGGCAGGAACTCCTTTATGGAGTGTGAGCTCGCTTCCAACAGGGAAGACGAATTTGAGTTTTTTCCTGCTTCTTGGATGGCACAGAGCAGTCTTCAGACTGAGACCCATCCCTAGGTCAGTAACTGAATTGGGGTTTGTCTTGGCTAAAGTTAAGATTAATATGCCAGGCGCGGTGGCTCACACCTGTAATCCCAGCACTTTGAGAGGCCAAGGCGGGTGGATCACTTGAGGTCAGGAGTTCGAAACCAGCCTGGCCAACATGGTGAAATCCCATTTCTACTAAAAATACAAAAAAATTAGCCAGGTGTGGTGGCAGGCACCTATAATCCCAGCTACTTGGGAAGCTGAGGCAGGAGAAATTGCTTGAACATGGGAGGTGGAGGTTGCAGTGAGCCAAGATCACACCACTGCACTTCAGCCTGGGTGACAGAACAAAACTCCGTCTAAAAAAAAAAAAAAAAGATTAACAACCAGCTGGTTTTAGTTTCTCCTTACCATTACAGCATTCAATAATCGTATAAGTTGTGCCGTCATTTGTTTTAATTAACTGTTTTGTTGTTGTTTGTTTCTGTTTTTGTTGTTGTTTCGGTCTTTTTCCCATTGGGTTTCATCAACTCTATCCGACTTGATCAAATCCAAAGGAAAGTTCCAAATTATGGGGAACAATGCCTCTGAAGTGGCTAAAACTCCCTCACTTCCAACACACACAAAAGTGGTGTGGTGTGGGGGGAGAAAAATGGCCAGCAAAAGGGGGAAAAAAAAAGGAAAGATTTTTTTTGACTACTTAAAGTACTTTATTTACACCACATGGCCACCTTTTTGCTAGCCAGGCCAAACTGAAAGAGTAATGGCTGTTGACCCATGCTGCAGTTCCATAACTAAGCATTCTGCCTTCTTTTTTTTCCACGAGGACAGCCTGGGTTTGGTTCCTAAATCAAGCCCTTTCTGGTTTGATGCTTGGTACTTCTGCAATAGTAGCAATTTGTGCTAGCTGAAATATGGTAATGAGATTTAAAATGTTTTTTTAAAGAAGCTCAATGGTTAAAAGTCAGTTTAATTAAAAGCCAACATCCAAGGTGTGTGTGTATGTATTTAAAAGGCCTTCATCCTTTTTGTTTTTCTCCTAGAACGTTGTCTTTTGTTTTTTTGAGCAAAAGTTTTCTTCTCAGTTGATTGAATTATGTTTTCTCCATTTACTTCTGCTGTCTCTCCTTTCTCTTACACCCTCTGATGCATGAGGGACCAGGACATACTTATCCCTGCCAAATAATATTAGGTGTCAAAATTTGGCATAGGGGTTATAAAACTATAAACCCAGCTCAAAACAGAATGATCTTTGCTTGTATAATTTTTAATAAATAAGATATTGATATTAGTTTAATGAAAATAGCTACATCTTCAATTATTTAGTAAAATTACCATAACTTCTAGTCTTATGGCTTTAGGCAGTCTAGTCCACAGGCAGTAAGGAGGTTTGTTTTGGGAAAGGACTGTTAATCATCTTTATTTCAAAACTATCAACTAAGTTCCTCCCAAAGTTAGTTTGGCCTACACTCAGCAATGAACAAGGAGAGCTTGGAGGTTAGAAGCAAGATGGAGTCAGGTCACATCTTCTTCACTGTCTCAGTTATAATTTTGCAATGGCAAGCTTCACATCTTTAAATGATGATTGTGGTAGTTTTCATAAGTAATCTAGCTAAATGATTAGAATAAAATAATCAAGTAAATGTAATGGGATAAATACTTGTAGACAAACTTGTCATAATTTAGAATCTAAAGTTAAATTAAATAATAGATATTTCATTATTTGGGTATGTTCCAATAAAAATATATTGTAGGAAAACATTCTAAAAAACACATGTGTCCTGTTTAAAAAGGTGAACAATTTTTGTCTAATTCAAAGCTTATTTAAAGGTTATATATAAAACAAAGTAAAAGGAACCAGGAAATAAGAGAAATATAAAGAAAGTTACAGAAATAAAGAGGCATTTTTTTGGAAAGAAAGCTTAAAGAGAAATAATTTTATATGAGAAACAATCTTGAATGGTAAATGTAGTCCTAGAAAATGACTGGTTATTTAAGAAAGAGGGACATTTGGGACAAACCAGAAAGTCTAAGCATGTCATGAACGGTGTATGTAAGTCACAATAAGAGGATTTATTAAAACAAACAAAACTTTTATATGATCAAATTAAAGAGAAATTAAAATAGTATTTCTAGAGACTGAGTTTGATGTAAAAAAAAACACTTATACACTAAAGAACTGACTGGAGCAATAAAATTTTCTCAAGGGATTGATTTACTCTTAATAAATGATAAGAGATTTTAATTTTTTTTTTTTAACCCAAAGTTCAACTTTTATTGCACCTTGCCACTTCGGTTTTCTCTCCCCTTTTTAAAGGTGTGAAATAGTACTGCCCTCCTTCGACTCATTTTCAGCTCATAAAAGTTTTTTTTCCCTTGAGTTCTGTTTGTTGTAGCCTGATGCTAACAACATTTGTTTGTTTGTTTTGAGACACAGTCTCTGTCACCCAGGCTGGAATGCAGTGGCACCATCTTGGCTCACTGCAACCTCCGCCTCCTGGGTTCAAGTGATTCTTGTGCCTCAGCCTCCCAAGTAGCTGGGATTACAGGCACATGTCACCACATGCAGCTAATTTTTGTATTTTTAGTAAGGACGGGCATTTACCATGTTGGCCTGGCTGGTCTTGAACTCCTGACCTCAAGTGATCCACTGCCTTGGCCTTCCAAAGTGCTGGGATTCTAGGCGTGAGCCACTGCATCCATACTCTAACATTTTCTTAAAGGTCTAAAAGAAATGTTTTCTTCCAACATAATATTCTGTGCACTGCAGAAGGTCTCTTCTTTTGCCTTTTGGTAACTGGTCTAACAGATTTTACATTGTATCAAAATAATTCCTATGCCATTATTATTGAGTTTGGTTTGCTTAGGAAAAAACTGAGATTAAAAAAAATTTGTTTTAAATTAAGGTTATTGGCTGGGTGTGGTGGCTCATGCCTGTATTCCCAGCACTTTGAGAGGCCAAAGCGGGCAGATCACCTGAGGTCAGGAGTATGAGACCAGCCTGGCCAACATGGTGAAACCCCATCTCTACTAAAAATACAAAAATTAGCCTGGAATGGTGGCACATGCCTGTAATCCCAGCTACCCAGGAGGCTGAGGCAGGAGAATCATTTGAACCCAGGAGGCAGAGGTTGCAGTGCGCTGAGATCACACCATTGCACTCTAGCCAGGGCAACAAGAGCAAACCTCTGTCTCAAAAAATAAAAATAAAAATAAAAAATAATAAAATTACGGTTAGTACATCCATGTATCTTTCTGTGTGCTTTTAAAGTACTCGTGACATTGAGTTACAGGGCTTTGACTCCCAGGTTAAAAAGGACACCAGGTCCTGCTAAATGTTAAACAGTGACAGCAATTAAAACCTCATCTTCAGAAATGCAAAAGAATGCAACAACTCACGCCTATAATCCCAGCACTTTGGGAGGCCAAGGTGGGCAGATCACCAGGTCAGGAGATCCAGACCATCCTGGCTAACATGGTGAAACCCCATCTCTACTAAAAATACAAAAAAATTAGCTGGACATGATGGTATGCGCCTGTAGTCCCCGCTGTTTGGAAGGCTGAGGCAGGAGAATCGCTTGAACCCAGGAGGCAGAAGTTGCTGTGAGCAGAGATCATGCCACTGCACTCCAGCCTGGGTGACAGAGCGAGACTCTGTCTCAAAAAAAAAAAAAAAAAAAAAAGCAACAGTTTGTCTCTTCCCTACTTATAACCTGGAAGCCCCATCCTTGCTTGAGTTATCCCGCCTTTCTGGACAAAATCAATGTACATCTTACATTTATTGACTGATGTCTTGTGTCTCCCTAAAATGTATAAAACCAAGTTGTGCCCCGACCACCTTGGGCACACACCATCAGGACCTCCTGAGGCTGTGTGATGGGTGTGTGTCCTCAACCTTGGCAAAACAAACTTACTAAATTAACTGAGACCTGTCTCAGATATTCGGGGTTCACACTTCCTATTCCATTCCAATACTGGTGGACTAGCTGTAGATCAACGTTTCTAGTGAAAACAACCAAAAATGTCAGGTAATACAGTTAAGCAAGCAAACAAAAGCACTTCTAAAGGCTTCAAATGGCTGTGAAGACAGTAAGGAATTACTAGGCAAAAACTAAAGAGAAAAACAGGGGTTCCCCAAAAGACAAATGAGCACAGAGCCCCTTCTGCCCTGAGAGCATTTGTTGATCCCAGAAAACACAAACTTTTGTGCTGATGGCCTCACAGGGGAAGAGAGTGACCCCCCCCCCCGCATGGTGTTGCCCTCTTCATAGTAAGCTCCAGGGGTCCACAGACATCTCTCTGCAGAAGCAATCCATGGCACTTCAAAGGAAGAATTCCCACCACCAACCATAAATAAAAGCTGACATGTTTTATTTTAATTTTTTAAAAAGTGTTAGAGACAGCATCTTGTGTTGCTCAGGCTGGTCTCTAATTCCTGGCCTCAGGTGATCCTCCTGCCTCAGCCACCTGAATAGCTGTGATTTTGGACAGGAGCCACCACATCCAGCTAAAAGCTAAAGTGCTGTTTATTGAGCACTTATTATGTCTCAGGTACTGTTCTACATACTTTATATGTGTGAGCAGATTTAGTCCCGAGGAAATGGCAAAGAGGTCTGGTTATTTTATTTTATAAATGAGGAACCTGAGGGACAGAGAGAAGTAATTTGCTCAAGATCACATAGTTCAAAAGTGGCAGAGCTGATCACACTGAAATTCAGGCTGCCTGACTCCAGAATCTGTATTCTTAATCACTACAGAATAAGTTAAAACCAAAAGGGCACAAAGATATTTATTCCTATGTGACTTCAAACAGCAAAAGACTAAATATCCATTGGCAAGGGACTGGTCAAATAATGTGTGGTAGACACAACAGAGTACCAGTCACTAGAAATACAGACCTTCACTAACTGTATGAACATTACTACTGTTGAGTAAAAACATTATAGAAAATTATTATAAATTATGACTTGTATAATAAACACTTCCACAAATCAAATAAAAAAGCAAATATAAAAGCATAGACAGTATATTTTCATATATGTACCATCATAATATTATATACAACATAGTGTAATAGGACCAAGCATGGTCTTGAGATTCAGAGACCATTACTGGACCTTGGGCAGTTTACTTCATTATTCTAAACACCAATTTCCTCCTGAGTAAAATGAGGCAACATTATGTATCTTGGAGGGTTTTTTGTGAGAATCAAATGACATAATGCATATAAAGTTGCTCATCCCAGAACCAGTACACAAACGTTAGTAAACATAGTTATTCCATTATGATTATGCTTTTATCTGTATGTATGTTTGTATAAAGAAATATTTGGAATCATGTTAGCCAAAATGCTAACTACTACTAACTTCCAAGACATGTCAGATGATTTATTCTTTTTTTTTTTTTTTTTGAAATGGAGTCTCGCTCTGTCACCCAGGCTGGAGTGCAGTGGCGTGATCTCGGCTCACTGCAAGCTCCGCCTCCCAGGTTCACGCCATTCTCCTGCCTCAGCCCCCCGAGTAGCTGGGACTACAGGCGCCCGCCACCATGCCTGGCTAATTTTTTTGTATCTTTAGTAGAGACGAGGTTTCACCGTGTTAGCCAGGATGGTCTCAATCTCCTGACCTTGTGATCCGCCCGTCTCGGCCTCCCAAAGTGCTGGGATTACAGGTGTGAGCCACTGCACCCGGCCCGATTTATTCTTTATTTTTGTACTTTTCTGTATTGCAAAATTTGTAGAATGAGCAAGTATGATTTTTACAAAACTAGTAACTTTTATAGATGTAGACATGTATATATACGTGTGTATGTATCTCCTCCCAGCATACAGATAACTGCGCTTGTACAAAATGAATATTCTTCTATTATGACAGCATTAAAGTGATAAGACAGTATCTCAAATTAGAGATCCACGGGAAGGAGAAAGAACAAGTTGAGGAGAGTGACATCCTAGACCTGGAACACTACTATGCACATAGCAAATATTTTGTTGGGCAGAGTGCAGTGAGTGGCTCACGTCTATAATTCCAGCACTTTGGGAGGCTGGGGTGGGAGGATCACTTGAGCCACGTTTGAGATTAGACTGGGCAACATAGTGAAACTATGGCTCTACAAATAATAAAAAAATTAGCTAGGCATAGTGGCGCAGATCTGTGTTCCCAGCTACTTGGGAGGCTGAGGTGGGAGAATTATTTGAGTCCAGGTGGTGAAAGCCACAGTGAGCCATGATCACACCACTGCACTCTAGCCTGGATGAAAGAACAAGACCTTGTCTCAAAAAAAAAAAAAAAAACAAATAAAATAAATAAATGAATAAAGAGTTGTTGAATGAATGAAGGAACAAACAAATTGAGAGGCAACAGTACAGATGGGAGGCTACGGATCCAAGAGGTTAAATGACTTCATCAGGCAAACCTTGCATTTCTAATCATGCTTGATAACAGAAAGGGAACTGTATAGAGTATTTCCCCTTAGGAAAGGAGAGGTAAGGGAGGAAAAATAAAGCTGTACTCTCAGCTCTGCTTAATGAAGAGTAGGGCCAGAGGATGACATCCGGGAACAGAGTTTGAAGTTACTTACATGAATGTCACTTTTTTCTAATGCAAACAACCAATAAAAGGAGAAATTTGTGTTTATTGCCTCACCTGACCTAGTTCTGCCCTAATTTTGGATGTACAGAACCCTGACAGGTTTGTTCTCTCTTCACCCATTTGTCAAAACACTGACTTCAGACCTATCTCCATTTCACAACAATTCTACTCCCACAGCCCTCCCCATACCTTCCTTGTCCTAATCATTTCCTCTCCCAGAATAAAAATCATTCATCTTGGTCAATGGACACTAAGCATACACTGCACGCCCAACTGTGGCATAAGACACCTTAACCTCGTGACCTGGACAACATAAAGGCTAAGCCTATGTACTGACTAATATGTACAGGATGGTTGCCTCCCTGCCCTTCAGGCAAGAACAATTGAGCAAGAGAAACTGAACTGTCTTCATTAAACGCGTACATCATTCTTCCCTTCCAGCTTCTTAACTTCCTCAAAGCTTGGAATTCTCAACAAGAAGTCGGGCATTTACATTAGCCATACAAGAAATGCCAAAGGGGTTACACTTAGGCAAACAATTATTTTTGCAAGTGATTATAAAAAGGAATGCGTAATAAAGATGGGGAATAGCACAAACTGAAGGTCTAGATCAGGTATTAACAGAGTATTTAAAATTTCTGAGTTATGACAGTTTGAGCAGTCCAGTCAGTACAGTGACTCTCAAGCTTGGAACTGCTAGAGTCTACAATTTCTAGCCAAATGGGTGTCACCTCATCACTCTGCCTCAGGTTCTTCCCCTATAAAAAGAGGGCAGTAGGCCAAGCGCGGTGGCTCACATCTGTAATCCTGCACTTAGGGAGGCCAAGGCAATTGGACTGCTTGAGCTCAGGGGTTCCAGGCCAGCCTGGGCAACATGGTTAGATCCCATCTCCACAAAAAATACAGAAATCAGCCAGGCACGGTGGCATATGCCTGTACTCCCAGCCACTCAGGAGGCTGAGGTAAGAGGATCACTTGAGCCCAGGAGGTTGAGGCTGCAGTGAGCTGTGACTGCGCCACTGACCTCTAGCCTGGGTGACAGAGAAAGACCCTGTCTCAAAAAAATGGGGAAAGGGGAAAAGACAGAGTAGTAGTAATACCTACTTCTTGGAGATATTGCAAAGATTAAATGAGATAATGTATGTTAAGTGATTAGAACAATGCCTGGCATGTAAAAATAGTCAACAAATGAGTTATTTTTACTATTTCTGTTAATTGAGAAGTAGAATTGAAGTCCCCTTACCAAGTTGCACTTTTGAACTCAGAGTTCACATTTTATCATATTTTGCAAACTATATAAGGGAATTAAATTATTTCCCAGAGAAGGTTGACTCCAAAAGAGAGAGCACTAGAGAGGCTATGGTCAGGAAGTTGATGGAACAGAAAACACCAGACCCTCCTTCCCCCACGGAGATGAATTAACAATGTTAGACAGCCTCTGTGAGAAATCCAGAAACCAGTTAAGAGGTTTCTGTACCCCAAGTATGCCAAGAAGAACCTCATGAAAGCCAGCACAAAAGTTCATGGCATATACTTGCCACAGCCTCTCCCCAGCACAGCACAGCACCATTTGGGAAAAAAAAAAAAAAAAAACCCAAATCCCATCTTCCTTCTGGGATGAAAAGATAAAAGTAGAACATACATTCAATGTTCTCACTTTGATGGGGCGGTGGGGGAGGAGGGGAAGCTGCCCGAGGGAGTGCTTTCTTAACTGAATCTAAGACAGAAGTGGGCACCAGGTTGGAAGCCACTGGAAACAAAGATCACTGCAACTGGCTGTAGCACCAGAGAGTGTGCAGTACCACTGACAGACGCTAGGGGGGAACTCCAGTACCAAGGCTTGCTACAGCACCAGAGAGGCTGCACTACCACAAACAGATATGGAAATGGGGAAGTGAGAATCCTGAGTACAGACAGGTAAACCTCAACTAGGGTATTACATGCATAGAGAAGACCAAACCCAAGAAAAGGCTTGAGAGGTCTCCAGATTATCTAGTCAAGGTGACTGGTGATGGTCTCTCCCTGTACAATGCCAGATTGTAAGGACTGGGAGGGGTGTTGTTTTTTCAAATACTCAAGTCTTAACAAAAGATAATAAAGTATACAAAGAAACAGGGGAACATGGCCCAATCAAAAGCACAAGTTAAATCTCCAGAAACTGACCCTAAATAAACAGAGATATATGAATTACCAAGGAATTCAAAATGGCCACTGTAACGACGCTCAATAAACTAAAAGACAACACAGATAGACAACTAAAGAAATCAGGAAGGCCGGGCGCGGTGGCTCAAGCCTGTAATCCCAGCACTTTGGGAGGCCGAGACGGGCGGATCACGAGGTCAGGAGATCGAGACCATCCTGGCTAACACGGTGAAACCCCGTCTCTACTAAAAATACAAAAAACTAGCCGGGCGTGGTGGCGGGCGCCTGTAGTCCCAGCTACTCGGAGGCTGAGGCAGGAGAATGGCGTGAACCTGGGAGGCGGAGCTTGCAGTGAGCCGAGATCGCGCCACTGCACTCCAGCCTGGGTGACACAGCGCGAGACTCCGTCTCAAAAAAAAAAAAAAACAAAAACGTGGCTATGCTCATTCGTTTGTGGATTGACCGTGGCTGTTGTCGCTGCACGAGCAGAGTTGTGTCTAAGACTAGAGCCTGTGAGTTTGCCAGCCCCTGATTTAAAAGATGAAGGTACACAGAATGTGGGCTGGCTGGTGGGCAGAGGGGTAAAAATATTCTCTATATTGTATCTGAAAAGATTGGGTGTGTGAATGAATAAGAAAATGCATCTATTTGACAGACCTGGAGCAGTTACTACCTGCTGCTAAGGTTTCCACTACAGATGCAAGAAAAACATGTCCTTGCGCTTTCCGTCTGTCTAATTTGTGGCAGCTGAGATTGAATAGAGGAATACAGGGGAAAAAACAGGAAGAGGTTTTTTGAGGAGGGTCAGTCACCCAGGCTTGGAGTGCAGTGGCACAAGCAGCTCACTGCATTCTCTGCCTCCTGGACTCAAGCCGTCTTCCCACCTCATCCTCACTAGTTGCTGGAACTACAGGCATGCACCCCTATGCCCAGCTAACTTTTGTAGAGACCAAGTATCACTTAATTGCCCAGGGTGGTCTCAACTCCTGAGCTCGAGATCTGCCCACCTCAGCCTCCCAAAGTACAGGCCCAGCCTGGAAGGGGAATTTTCAAAACGTGAGTTTTGGGAAATAGTTCCTACCAGCCTTACCTGGTTGATTACACTTGTGAAAGAAAGGTTAAAAGCAAGCCAGTGACTCTGGTCTGTTTGAACATGTGAATGCANAACAAAAAAAAAAAAAAAAAAAAAAAAAAAAAAGAAATCAGGAAAACAATGCATAAACAAAATGAGAATATTAACAAAGAAAAACTACGAAGAACCAACTGAAAAATTAACTAGAGGGGTTCAAAAGCACTTAACTAGGCAGAAGAAAGAACCACTGAATTCAAAGTCAAGGCATTCGAGATTATTGAGTCAGAGGGATAAAACGAAAAAAGAATAAAGAAAGGTGAAGATAGCCTCAAATAACTTATGGACCACCATCCAGTGAAACAACATGCAAATCATGAACATCTCAGAAGACAAAGAAAAAGAGAAAGAGGCAGAGAGCCTAAAACTTCTCAACTTTGAGGAAAGTAATGGAGACACAAATTCAAGCTTAAAAAAACTCCAAACAGAATAAATCCAGACACCTATACTAAGACACGTAATAACCAAACTGTCAAAAGTCACAGACAAAAACAGAATCCTGAAAGCAGTGAGAGAAAGGTGACTCTTCACGTATAAAGAAGTTACTAAAGATTATCAAAGAATTTCTAAGTAGGAACCCTGCAGGCTAGAAGGGAGTGGGATGATATATTCAAAGTGCTGAAAGGAAAAAAAATAACTGTCATATAAGAATACTATATGCAGCAAAACTGTCCTTCAAAATGAAGGAAGGAAAAATGAAGACTTTTTTTCCTTCCTTCAGATAGATAAAAGCTGACACTAAACCTCCCCTACAAGAAATGCTAAAGGGATGTCAAGTTGAAATGAAAAGATGTAAACAGCAACATGAAACCATGAGAATATATAAAACTCCCTGGTAAAGGTAAATATGTAGACAAATATAGAATTCTATAGTACTGTAATATAGGTGAGTAAATAACTTTTAAACAGTAAAGAATTTTAAAAACAAGATAAAAAGTAACTATAAGTCTGTTAATGGATATGCAGTACAAAAGGTAATTTGTATTATCAATAACATAATGGGGTGGACAGGGATGTAAAGAAGTAGAGTTTTTAATGCAACAGAAATGAAATTGTTGTTAGTTTGAAGTAGATTGTTATAACTTTAAGATGTTTTATGTAATTGTAATGGTAAGCACAAGTAAAATATCTATAGAATATATACAATGGGAAATAAGGGAATCAAAATATGTCACTACAAAAAAAAATCAATAAAACACAAAAGCAGGCAACAAGGGAAGAAATGTGAGACAAAAAGCTACAAGGCATACAGAAAAACTATTAACAAAATGACAATAGTAAATCCTCACAATCAGTAATTATTTTAAATGGATTAAACTCCTATTAAAAGACATAGATTGGTTGAATGGATAGAAAACCAGAATCCAACTATATGCTGCCTACAAGAGATCCACTGTAGATCTTAAGACACAAATAGGCTGAAAGTACAAAAAAAAAAGTCAAAAGGCCAAGTGTAGTGGCTCACAACTGTAATCTGTAATTCCAAACTGGATACAACTTAAAAGAAACTGACAAATTCCTAAAAATATGCAACCTACCAAGACTTAAGAAATAAAAAAATCTGGGCTGGGCACAATGGCTCACACCTGTAATCTCAACACTCTGGGAAGCCGAAGCGGGCAGATCACCTAAGGTCAGGAGTTCAAGACCAGCCCGGCCAAATGGTGAAACACTGTCTCTACTAAAAATACAAAAAAAGTAGCTGGGCACAGTGGCAGGCACCTGTAATCCCAGCTACCTGGGAGGCTGAGGCAGGAGAATTGCTTGAACCCGGAGGGAGAGGTTGCAGTGAGAGAAGACTGTGCCATTGCACTCCAGCCTGGGCAACAAGGACGAAACTCTGACTCAAAAAAAGAAAAGAAAAGAAAGAAAAAAACTGAAAAAACTTATAATTAATAAGGATACTGAAGCAGTAATCAAAAACCTCCCAATAAAGAAAGATGCCTTTACTAGAGAATATTTCCAAACATTTAAATAAGAATTAACATTAATCCTCAAACTCTTCCAAAGAATTTAAGATGAGGGAACACTCCCAAACTCATTCTATCAGGTCAGCATTAATCTGATACCAAAACCAAAAACACAGTAAGAAAAGAAAACTAGAGATCGCACCATTGCACTCTAGCCTGGGCAACAGAGCGAGACTCCGTCTCAAAAAAAAAAAAAAAAGAAAGAAAGAAAAGAAAACTACAGACCAATATCTGATGAATACTGATGAAAGAGCCCTTAACAAAATACTAGCAAACTGAATTCAACAACACATTAAAAGGATTAAACGACCGTGCACAGTGGCTCATGCCTGTAATCCCAGCACTTTGGGAGGCCAAGGTGAGCGGATCACAAAGTCAGGAGATTGAGACCATCTTGGCTAACACAGTGAAACCCCGTCTCTACTAAAAATTAAAAAACAATTAGCCAGGAGTGGTGGCACGCGCCTGTAGTCCCAGCTACTCGGGAGGCTGAGGCAGGAGAATCGCTTGAATCCAGCAGGCAGAGGTTGTAGTCAGCCGAAATCACACCACTGCACTCCAGCCTGGGTGACAGAACAAGACTCTGTCTCAAAAAAAAAAAAAAAGGATTATACACCACAACCAATACCTGGAATGCAAGAATGGCTCAACATACAAAAATCAACGCAATACAATAACAAATGAAGGACAAAAACCATATAATCATCTCAATTAATACAAAAAAATGCATATGACAAAATTCAACACCCTTTCATGATAACAAAACAGAACACTCAACAAACTCAGAATAGAGGAAACTACCTCAACATAATAAAGGCCAGATAGGAAAAGCTCACAGTTAACATCATACTCAACAGTGAAAGGATGAAAGACTTTCCCCTAAGATCAGAAGAAATAAGGCAATGATGTCTATTTGCATGTGTGGTCAAATAATCTTCAACAAGGGCACAAAGAGTACACAATGAAGAAAAGACAGACTTTTCAACAAACTATGTTAGGAAAACCCTTACCTTACACCATACACAAAATTTAACTAAAAATGGATTAAAGACCCACCATAACACCTATAACACTCCTAAAACAAACCGTAGGGGAAAAGTTTCATGACATTTGATTTGACAATGATGTCCTGGATATAACACCAAAAGCAAAAATAGACAAATGAGACTAAATCATATTTTAAAACTTCTGCACAAAAGAAAACAATCAACAAAGTGAAAAGACAACCTACAAAGTGGAAGAAAATATTTGCAAATCACATATATGGTAAACGATTAATATCCAGAATATATAAGGGACTCCTATAGCTCAACAATGAAAAAAAAAAACCCAATTAATAAATGAGCAAAAGACTTGAACAGGTAATTCTCCAACGAAGATATACAAACAACCAAGAAGCATATGAAAAGATGCTCAACATCAGTAATCATAAGAGAAAAGCAAATCAAAACCACAATGAGATACCACTTCACACCCATTAGGAAAGAAAACAGAAAATAAGTGCTGGCAAGGATGCAGAGAAACTGGAACCACTGTGCACAGTTGGTGGAAATGTGAAATGGTATAGACATTTTATAAAATTAAAAATAAAATTACCATACGATGCAGCAATCACTGGACACACACACACACACACACACACACACACACGGAGCTGACCCTTAAACAATGCAGGCATTAGGGTGCAAACTCCTGCCCTCCCACCACACAGCTGAAAATTTATGTATAACTTTGACTCCCCAAAATCTTAACTACTAATAGCCTACTGTTGACTGGAAGCCTTACTAATAACATAAACAGTCATTAACACATCTTATATAAGTTACATGTATGTATTACATACTATATTCTTAACCCTTTTCCCCTTTGCCCCAAGCATACTTGCTGGCAGCGCCTGTGGTTGCTGCGATTACCCTGAGATAACTTTGCCAGGAAATATCTTGCTTTTATTATTATTTTCGCATTGCTCTAGTATATCAACTTTGGAAACAAAAGATATCATTCTATTTATAGCATTCTGTTTTTAGTAGTGTTATTTCCATTTACAAAATATAGTAATTCTCAATTGCCGAAAATGCCAAATCCTAGAAAATACCGCATTCCTATGTGTGATGTTAACATCATTCTCAGTTGTTGGCCAAAGATTCATTTGATGAATCTGATTTTTCCAAAACAGACGATTCTGATGATTCAGATGATTCTGATGTTACTTTGTTTAGAAATAACTCCGACAACAGTTTTTATATTTTATTTTCACATAGAAAATCAATCAGATTTGCTTCAGCCTCAAAGAGTGTGTTTACGTAAAATTAAATGAGCGCTGGCAGTGAGCTGCACTTTTTCTAAACAGGAAAAGGGTTAAACTAAAATAAGCTAGAGAAAGAAAATGTTAAGAAACTCATAAGAGAAAATATATTTACTATTCACTAAGTGGAAATGGATAATCATAAATGTCTTCATCCTTGTCTTTGTGTTGAGAGGCTGCGGAGGAGGAAGGGGAGGGGTTGATCTTGCTGCCTCAGGGGGTGGCAATTCATCTCCAAGTTTTTTTCAAATTGTCACAAATCTCCAAAAAGTTTTTCCAATATATTTATTGAAAAAAATCTGCATATAAGCAGACCAGCATAGTTCAAACCCATGCTGTTCAAGGGTCAACTATATACATACAGCTATATATACAATTGGGTACACACACATACACACTCCCCATATATATATATCCAGAACCATTTCTGGGTATGTATCCAAAGAATGCAAAGTAGGATCTTGAAGAGGTATCTGCATACTCATGTTCACTACAGAATTATTCACAATAGCCAGGAGTAGAAGCAATCCAAATTCCATTGACAATGAATGACTTTTTTAAAAGTGGCGTGTCTCTCTCTATATATATATGTGGAGTATAATATTTTGCAGCCTTTAAAAAAAGGACATCTGGTCATAGGCTACAATATGGATGAACCTCAAGGGTATTATGCTAAGTGAAATTAGCTAGTCACAAAGGGACAAATGCTATATGATTTCACTCAGTTTAAGTATTTAAAGTAGTCAAAATCATAGAAACGGAAAGAAGAAAGGTAGGTGCCAAGGGTTGTCAGGAGAGGGAGAGTGGGAATTAGTGTTTAACGGGGCTTAGAGTTTCAATTTTGCAAGATAAAAAAGTTCTAGAGATCTACTGGACAACAATGTGCATATACTTAACACTAAAGAACTGTACACTTAAAAATGGTTAAGACGGTGGGTTTAATGTTTTTACAATAAAAATTAAAATTAAAAAAGAGAGAACACTGGAAATAAATTATTGTTAAGCAAGTTTTCTGAACTTCGTTGATATCCTAGTATATGCCAGAAGATGAATCTGAGCAAAGTAAATTGAAAACCTTCTGAAAAGATTCACCATTCTAGATGTCATTAAGAATATTTGAGCCGGGCGCGGTGGCTCAAGCCTGTAATCCCAGCACTTTGGGAGGCTGAGACGGGCGGATCACAAGGTCAGGAGATCGAGACCATCCTGGCTAACACGGTGAAACCCCGTCTCTACTAAAAAATACAAAAAAAAACTAGCCGGGCGAGGTGGCGGGCGCCTGTGGTCCCAGCTACTCCGGAGGCTGAGGCAGGAGAATGGCGTAAACCCGGGAGGCGGAGCTTGCAGTGAGCTGAGATCCGGCCACTGCACTCCAGCCTGGGCGACAGAGCCAGACTCCGTCTCAAAAAAAAAAAAAAAAAAAAAAAAAAAAAAAAAAAAAAAAAAAAGAATATTTGTGATTCAGGGAGGAGGTCAAAATATCAACATTAACAGGAGTTTGGAAAAAGTGACTCCAACCTTCATGGATTACTCTGATCATGTTATACAAAGCTTAAGTAAACAAAGTGTTTAACCTAGAGAAGACAAGACTTGGGGGAAATGATTGCCATATTTTAGTTCTTGGGTGCTGTTTTGAATTATGCAAAAGTTGGGTCAACAGTAAAAATTTCAGAGGAGCAAATACTAGCTGAGTATAAGGGGAAGGAAAAAATAACTAGGGCTAGTTTAGTAATTCAATTCAATAGTAATAAATTGCCTCATAATCCACGGACTGACTTACTATTACAAGTATAAAAGCAGGAGCTTGGTGAATACCTGCCACAGATAATAGCTATGATTATATTCATTCATTTACCAGATATTTACTGAGTGCCACAGTAAGCTATGCCAGGTATTAGACCAGTACTGTCTATTAGAACTGTCCGCAATAATGAAAATGGTCTATAATCTGTGCTGTCCAATATGGCAGCCACCATGTAACTGCTGATCACCTGAAATGTCGCACTACAATCAGAACGAGTATTATATACAAGGTAAAAGATGTATAAAAAATATGTGAGGGTGGATTCCTTATAACAGGGAAAACAGAAGAGATTACATCTGGAGAGTCTTCAAAGAGGTCAGCTCACGCAAGACTTTGCATACTCTCTAGGAGTTATGACTTTATTATAAACATACGGGAATATCCTCAAGAAACCTAGGAAGAAAACATTAACTCACATTTGAGTACTGCAACAAAGCACAGAGGAGACATTTTAAGATGTAGAAAACAAAAGTGGAATATAATTATGGCGTTTTAATAATGATGAAGACCTGACTTAAATCAGTATCATGGCCCTGGGGAGATGGAGACAAACAGAAGAGATTACTGAGGAAGACGAAATGATAAAGACACCTGGATGTGACAGGAGGGAATCGAGACACTCCATCACACCTCCAGGTTTCTATTTTGGATCACAAAGTGTGTCTCTCTGGGAATAAAGGTTGTGAAAAAAGACAAGTCTGGGAAGGAACACAGTGAGTTCAGTTGTTTTAAAAAAGATTTACTGAGGAACAGATTTTTTTTTTTTCCCCATAAAATTCACCCATTTAAAGTATACAATGGTTTTTAGGATATTCACAGAATTGTGCAACCATTACCATAATCCAATCTTGCAATACTGGCATTATCTCCAATAGAAATCTTGTGCTCATTAGTAGCTACTCCCCATTCTCAAACTGACCCTCAGTCCCATACCCTCCACCCACCCAAGCAACCACTAATCTACTTTCTGTCTCTATAGATTTGCCTATTCCGGACATTTCATGTAAATGGAATCATACAACATGTGGTCTTTTGTGACTGCACCTTTCATTGAGCATAATGTTTCCAATGTTCATCCATGTTATATCAGTATCAGTATTTCATTACTTTTTATTGCACTGTATGCATATACCACATTTTGTTTATCCATTCATCGATTCATGAACATTTGGGTTGTTTCTACTTTGAGGCTATCATGAATAACACTATGATCATGTGTGTGTAAGTTCTGTGTAGGGATATGCTCTAATTTCTCTTGGCTATCTTCCAACGAGTGCAACTGATAGGTCATAGCATAACTCTATGTCTAACATTCTGAAAAACTGACAAACTGTTTTCCAAAGCAGCCTCACCATTTTACACTCCCCAGCAATGTATGAGGGCTCCAATATGTGAGGTTTATCCACATTTCCAATGTGTAAGGGTTATTCTCATCCTCACCAACATTTGTTATTATTTTTTTAATTCAAACCATCCTAGTGAGTATGAAATGGTATCTCATTGTGGTTTGGTTTGCATTTCCTCTTGTCTAATGATGCTAAGCGCCTTTTCAAGTGCTTACTGGCCATCTGTGTATCTTCTTCAGGAAGGTATCTATTCAAATCATTTGCCCATTTTAAAATCAGGTTGTCTTGGTCAGGCGTGGTGGCTCACGCCTGTAATCACAGCACTTCGGGAGGCTGAGGTGGGCAGATCACCTGAGGTCGGGAGTTTGGGAGTAGCCTGACCAACATGGAGAAACCCCATCTCTACTAAAAAAATACAAAATTAGCCAGACGTGGTGGTGCATGCTTGTAATCCCAGCTACTTGGGAGGCTGAAGCAGGAGAATTGCTTGAACCCAGGGGGCGGAGGTATTAGTGAGCCGAGATCACGCCATTGCACTCCAGCCTGGACAACATGAGTGAAACTCCATCTCAAAAAAAAAAAAAAAAAAAATCGGGTTGTCTTTTCATTGTTGAGATGTCTTAGTCTATTCAAGCTGCTATAACAAAAATACCAGAAACTGTGTGGCTTATAAACATTTATTTCTCACAGTTCTAGAAGCTGAGAAGTCCAAGATGAAGGCACCAGCAAATTAACTATCTGTTGAAAGCCTTTTCCTCATAGAGCCTTCTTGCTGCATCCTCACATGCTAGGAGAGGCAAACAAGCTCCCTCAAACCCCTTTTATTTATTTGTTTGTTTGTTTGTTTACTTAAGATGGAGTCTCGCTCCTGTCACACAGGCTGGAGGGCAGTGGTGCAATCTCGGCTCACTGCAACCTCCACTTCCCAGGTTCAAGTGATTCTCCTTCCTCAGCCTCCCAAGTAGCTGGGATTACAGGAATGTGCCACAGTGCCAGGTTAAGTTTTGTATTTTTAGTAGAGACGGGGTTTCACCATGTTGGCCAGGCTAGTCTCGAACTCCTGACCTCAGCTGATTCACCCACCTCAGCCTCCCAAAGTGCTAGGATTACAGGCGTGATGCACCACACCCAGCCTCTAACCTCTTTTATAAAGACACTAAGCCCATATATGACAGTTCAACCCTCATGACCTAATCATATTCCAAAGGCCCCACCTCTTAATAATATAATCTTGGGGGGGTAGTATTTCAACATATAAATTTTGGGAGCACACAAACTTTTAGACCATAGCAAAATATAAGAGCTCTTCATATATTCTAGATATAAATCTCTTATCAGATATATGATTTGCAAATATTTTCTCCCATTATGCGAACTGTCTTGTCGCTTTATTGATAGTACCATTTTCAGCAGAAACATTTTTAATACTGATGAAATCCAATTTTATTTATTTATTGGTCATTTGTGCTTTTGGTGCTATTTCTAAGAAACCATCGTCTAACGTAAGGTCACAAGATTTACTCTTATATTTTCTCCTATATGAGTTCTAAAGTTTTAGTTCTTCCACTTAAGTTTACAATCTACTTTAAGTTGAATTTTGTATACGGTGTGAGGTAGGGTCCAATTGTATTCCTTTGTATGTGGGTATTTTGTACCAGTATTTGTTGAAAAGGCTATTTTCCCCCATTGAATTGTCTCGCACTCTTGTCAAAAAACAATTGCTCATAAATGTAGGGTTAGTAAGTCCAGTTGTAGACATGCTGAATTGCACGTACCTATGCTCTATCTCCTTGGAACTAGGCTACATGTATAGAAAACCATGTCTTCAATTCATAGTCCAGAAATCAGCACAATGAACTCAATAAATATTTGTGGAATTACTACCATATGTGCACTTCACAGTCATGCTGCCTCATCACCCATAGCCTTGGACACTCTGAAGCATATCACTCTGATCTTGTGAAGGCACCAGCTGGTTCTCTTCCTAGTGCTGCTCCTCTAATTGGGACACTCTATCTGATTCAGTCTGTTGCTTACAGTTCGACTTTGCTTAATGATACAAATTGAGGAGAGCATTTTCCTTCTTCCCAGGAAACAAAATGTTCATAAACGGGACCCTGAAGCTGTTCTCTTAGAAATCGCAGCTGGTAGAAGGACACAGTGCCAGTGGATAAATTTGATCTTTTTTTCTTTTTTTTTTTTGAGACAGAGTCTCACTCTGTCACCCAGGCTAGAGTACAGTCGTAATTTCAGCTCACCACAACCTCCACCTCCTGGCTTCAAGCAATTCTCATGCCTCACCCACCCGAGTAGCTGGGACTACAGGTGCATGCCATTACGTCCAGCTAACTTTTATATTTTTAGCAGGCACGGGGTTTAGCCATGTTGGTCTGGCTGGTCTTGAACTCCTGACTTCAGGTGATCCACTTGCCTCAGCCTCCCAAAGTGCTGAGATTACAGGCATAAGCCATCGTGCCCAGCCAATACATTTGATTTTGATCTATTAGCAAAGAGGCTCCAAGGTGTAGTACGTTTGTGTTTGTATTCAGCGTTTCATTTGTGTGCTAGGTCGAACAACTTTCTGCATTCAAGCCAAAGTTAGAGATCTAAATTGCTAAAGGACTTCAGCAGGCCAGAGCTCAGTGAAAGGAAGGTCTACAGAAGGACCACTAATTAGTAACGAATGGTTAAAAGAACAAAGACTTTTCTTTTTTGAGAAGGAGTTTCACTCTTGTTGCCCAGGCCATAGTGCAATGGTGCGATTCTGGCTCACTGCAACCTCCACCTCCTGGGTTCAAGCGATTCTCCTGCTTCAGCCTCCTGAGTAGCTGGGATTACAGGCATGCGCCACCATACCCAGCTAATCTTGTATTTTTAGTAGAGAGAGGGTTTCTCCATGTTGGTCAGGCTGATCACGAACTCCCGACCTCAGGTGATCCACCCACCTCAGCCTCCCAAAGTGCTGGGATTACAGGCATGAGCCACCATGCCTGGCCAAGACCAAGGACTTTTAACCAAGAAAAGGCAAGACTTACTGAAGTCCATTGTCTTCAAGCATCTGAAAAGCCAACTGGAAGAAAGAACAGTTCAAGGAAGTACAAAGGTGAAGAACCAAAACAGAAGATAAGCCCAGTCAAAATCCTACCAGTTCCCCTAGGCCCATCTCAAACGTAATAATAATAATAAATAAGAATTATGTCATTCATAACATAACTTTTCATTTCTGACACTTTCATCTCATATGCCCCATGCTATTCTTCTTGGCTACAAACTCCTTGAGGCTTATGTAGGTCTCCATAGCTCTCTATCCCTAGCCCCACTATCCTGCATGTAGTAGGTACTCAATATGTATGTATCTGTCAAGCAAAAATGTAAGCGAATATGATTAAAATTAAATAAGTTAAGTCTGAGAAACCATTACCACCAAGAGGAGCATAAAGAGATATAACAACTTAACATTGTTATACACAAACTAAACTAATGTCTTGAATGGGATCCTGGAACAGAAAAGGGATATTGGGTAGAAACAAAGGAAACTTGAATAAATGCTGGACTTTAATAATAATGTCAGCTGGGCACAGTGACTCATGCCTGTAATCCCAGCACTTTCAGAGGCCCAGGCGGGTGGATCACCTGAGGTCAGGAGTTCAAGACCAATCTGGCCAATATGGTGAAATTCAGTCTCTACTAAAAATATAAAAAAATCAGCTGGGTGTGGTGAAGCACACCTGTAATCCCAGCTACTCAGGAGGCTGAGGCAGGAGAATCACTTGAAACTGGGAGGTGGAGGTTGCAGTGAGCCAAGTTCACACCACTGCACTCCAGCCTGGGCAACCAGGGCAAAACTCCGTCTCAAATAATAACAACTTATCAGTAATAATGTATCATACTAATATAAGATGTTAATAACAGGAGAAACTATATGTGTGCAGGAGGTGTACAGGAGCTCTCTGTACTACCTTCTCAATTTTTCTATAAATCTAAAACTGTTCTAAAATACAAAGTCTATTAATTTAAAAAAGAAAGAAAGAAAAGCATTCATTCCTCCTTGGGGATGGGGCTGCGGTCTCCATTTTGGAAAGACACACACATACGTACACATGCCCCCAAGTGATTCCTATGCATATTCAAGTTCGAGAAACATCTGGGATATTAAGGGTCACAGTGGATAATGTCCTTACAAAGAAATCACAGAAAAAAATACCCATCCACACATCACCAAACAAATCATGACTTATGGCAGCAGTAAGGACACACTAGACTAAATCACTGTCACCGTCACCCCAGTAATGCATTAAGTCATTAAGCACATAATAAAATAGCTTTCGCTTGGATGCTAGCTTCTACTATTTGGGGGAGGCTACCTGAAATGTTGTCCTTAGAAGGATCCATGCCAAACTGGGATGAATGCCACAATCAACTATCCATCTTAGGTATAGGTGGCAGTGTCAATGTTTTATTAAACATCTACCAAGTGCCAAGTACCAGTGCTAGGCTCTGGGGTTCTAGCAGAGATAAAAACAAGCATAATCTCTGCCTTTATAAAGCCTTCAGTAGATCAGAGAAATTTTAAGTAATTACATATAAACAGTTACAGAAGAGGAAATATGGGATATCACAAAGGTAATTAACAGGAAAGGACCCTCAGCTAGGCTAAGGGTCAAAGGCTGCCTCCCGGAGGAAGTGATGTTTCAACTAAGATTTGAAGGCTAAGAAGTTAGCAAGGTAAAGAGGAAAAGGAAGCAGCTAGACTGAGATCAACTTGCATGATTTAGTTCATCAGACCTTTTCGTATTTAAGAATTCTTTGAGAGAGAAGGGAGAAGAGAAGATCAGTGCAATAAACACAGCTCTACAAAAGCAGCAGAGTAGTAGGCAGGACCCAGAGAATGGCTGAGAGTGCTGGAACCTTTTAAAGAAGAGGCCCAGGACAAATACATCACATGGGAAAAGGACTGGAGAAGCTTGTAAGCGGCTGCCAACACAAGCTCTTGTAAGGTCCACTGTCTCTTTAAGATCCATAGAAAACACACCTTTAGAGCTATAAAATGGCACATCTCTCCTTTATTACCCAAGGAGAGGCACACAGTGGCTTATGTTTCCCTTTTTGCCATGACTTCCATGAATTTCACAGCTAAGTGTGCTCGACTGAAGTAACTATTTCTTAATCTAAGTTTTCTGGTACAATTATCTCCTCTACCCCCAAATATTATGTCTCCTGTTTTAACTTTATTTTGTCTATTTCATGTTTCACAGAGAATATCCCTGGATCTTTCTTAGAAGTTGATACATCAATAGCAACTGCAGTTTCTAAACCAAAGTTTATCATATATGAAGGTAAGTTTTATAGTCATCTGATAAAAGGGCAGAATATTGGAAACCAGAATTGTCCCATACCCTCATGGAAGATAAACCCTAGAAAATAAATACTAGGTGAGGTGAGGCTGGGGTGGGGTGGAGTAGGGCAGATAACTAACCTTTATTGAATATCATAAGCTAAGAACTTTTCATGTATTCTCATTTGATCCTCACAAAACCCTCTGAAGAAAGTGAACTGTCCTCATTTATAGTTGAGAAAAATGAAGACTCATAAAGGTTAAGTAAATTGCTAAAAGTCAAGTTAGCTGATAAGCAGTACCTCTGGGGCAGAATCCAGGTCTGACTCCAAAACCCAGGCTTCTTAGTATACGGGGGTTAAATTAAACTAAAACATTTTAAATCTAACTCAAATTCTTTTTAAGAAGTCCCTTTACATACCTACATTAACTGCAAACTGAAGAGTAGATGTCTTTCACACAGCCCTAAAGACAAAGACAATACACCTTCGTATGAATCGCTTACAGAGGAACTGGGAACAGGGCTCCCTCCACTGGTGAGTAGGCAGAACTACACCATTTCAAAGTAAGTAATTTTTCCCCCCTCTCCCTCTTAACTCCATTTACTTCTCTCTTCTGATTCCTTTCCAAAGTCCTTCCTTTGGTGCTTGCTTTGTTTTTGGGAGAACCTCCAAGTTAAACCTCAAGGATTAAACTTCTATTCATTACTCTCTTTCTCTCTCCTTTAAAATTAACATTCTGGTAGTACATATTGATAGCCTTTAAAATGTTTATACCCTTTGGTCCCCAAAATGCCATTAAAATATATAGCACACCATCTGATAGACTATTATTCAGCTATTTTAACTGTTTTCAAAGAATATTTAGTAAGGGGGGAGTGCACATATATTAAATGTACAATGCCCAATACAAATAAAAAGTACACTTTCAATTTTGTAAAAATGTTTCCCTTATACCTGGGAATGATAAAGGAACTACACCACAGGTTTGATGTGGTTATCTGTAAAGAGCAGGATCTATGCTGATTTGTATTGTCTTCTTTATATTATATCATTCTATTTTCAAACTCTACTTAACTGTTTCATGAAGGGACCAGCCACTCTTCTCACCCTCACTCCGACATCAGCTGGAAGTGCTTTCCCCTGAGTTACCATCACTCTTACTATAGCATTTGCGATATATTCATTTGGCAACTCAAAAGTCCCTTCATCAAGCTTATCCAAACAGACCTCGTTTCACTGCGCTTCGCTTTATTGAGCTTCACAGGTATTGCTTTACCAATTGAAGGTTTGTAGCAACCGCACTGAGCAAATCTATTGGCATCATTTTTTTCCAATACCCTATGCTCACTTTGCTAGCATTTTTAAGCAATAAGGTGTTTTCTAATGAAGGTATGTACATTTTCTAGACACAGTGATACTGCACACCTAACAGACTATGGTATAGTGTAAACATAACTTTTATATGCACTTGGAAACAAAACAATTCCTGTGACTTGCTTTCTTACAATATTTGCTTTATGCCTTTATTGTGCACCCACTGTATCTCCAGGGTGAGTCTACTGCAAGGCTCCTCAAACATGGGCAGTTCACATATTCTCTTTAATGGGGAAAAATCTGTATGTGAAACAATATGACTTAATTTCTATTTATTTGGCTTATATATAATTATTATTTTTCTTTTTTTTAATTTTATTTTTGAGACAGAGTTTCACTCTGTTGCCCAGGCCGGAGTGCAATGACATGATCTCAGCTCACTGCAACATCCGCCTCCCGGGTTCAAGTGATTCTAGTGCCTCAGCCTCCCAGGCAGCTGGGATTACAGGCACCCACCACCACGCCTGGCTAATGTTTGTATTTTTAGTAGAGACGGGGTTTCACCATGTTGGCCAGGCTGGTCTCGAAATCCTGACCTCAGGTGATCCATCCGCCACCTCGACCTCCCAAAGTGCTGGGATTACAGGTGGGAGCCACCATGCCTGGCCTATTATTTTTCTTAATCAACAGAAGTGCTAGCCAAAAGCCTAAAAAACAGATGCCTGCACCTTTTTTTTTTTTTTGAGATAGGATCTCACTATGTTGCCTACCTCCCCACACACCCCCCACAGCGCTGGTCTCAAACTTTTGGCCCCAAGCCATCCTCCTGCTCAGCCTCCGAGTAGCTGGGATTACAGGCATGTGACACCACACCCAGCTTATATACACAACTATAAAACTAAGTTTAAATGTCTTATGCTTATATAACTAGATAAGCAAAAAACAAATGTATAAATTAAATACAAACAAAATCACCAAACCAGCAAAATTCAAAACACTAATCAAACAATGATGCCGCTCAAATTATAATCACTGTCCACAAGGTATGGTAATGGCACAGGCCTAAAAACAGGCAGACAGAACAAGAGAGCCTGGAAAGACACACACAGAATCCCTACAGTCCTTACAAAAGCCATCTTAAGAAATGCCCTGCACCCGCAATTTGCAGCACTGGGTTCAGAAATATATTTGGACCCAACTGTGATAGCTAGTACAGGCTAAAGGTGAGAAATGAGGACTGTGTTAGTACCTGTTTATTTTATACTGTATTCTGCAATCACACTGCGTTCTGTAGAACTCCAATATCAATAAAGTGCCGTTGGCCCAGATGAAGCGGTTCTTGGCTCATAACCAGACCTGCTGACAGGCTGGACCAGCCATGCCTCACATATACAAGGCTGGCCCTGGGAGAGGCAGGTAAGTTTTCTGAGAATTAGAGGTGATTCTCACACATGCAGACATTACCAGCTACAACCACACGCCCCAGGATGCTGGGATCCAGATGCCTGCACGGACGTCCAACCCAAAAAATGTGGCTGTTATCTCTACCATATAAACTACTGATATGATCAAGTATCTGACCAGCAATTTTGAAAAAATGTAATTTCAGTCTCTACCTCATATTTCAGACCATCTGAAGAATGAATTTTTAAAACTGTTATACAGTCATACTCAGTATCCACAGGAGTCTGGTTCCAGGATCCATCTCAGATACCAAAGTTTGCAGATGCTCAAATCCCTTACGTAAAATGGAGTCATATTTGCATATAGCCCAGGTATATCTTCCCATATACCTTAAATCATCTCTAGATTACTTTATAACACCTAATACAACGGAAATGCTATATAAATAGTTGCTATACTATATTATTTAGGGGATAATGACAAGAAAAAATGTCAGTACAT
This sequence comes from Theropithecus gelada, assembly GCF_003255815.1. Classification (NCBI taxonomy): domain Eukaryota; kingdom Metazoa; phylum Chordata; class Mammalia; order Primates; family Cercopithecidae; genus Theropithecus; species Theropithecus gelada. Next base: position 101,477,437 of record NC_037675.1, on the reverse strand, counting down.
GTTCAGTATAGACAAAACCATCCTTTTTTTTAAAAAAAAGTCCATCCAAGGTTGGTTCAACCTACAGATGCAGAATCGACAGATATAGAGGGCCAACTTCACGTATAACCGAAAAAAAAAAGTTTAATAATTAAAATTCTAGAAGAACAATATCCTAAATGTCAGAAATATGGAAAAATCATCAGGAACAAAACTTAATGACCTAAAATTTTTTTAACTTCTGTATCTAAATCTTTAAAAGCAGATAGGGAAAATGTTCACAGAAGAGAATGTTCCTGATAGATAAATGACTCGAATATATAAGTAGAAATAGATTGCATATTGTGTATATGTGGGAGGATTTTTTTATTTGTTTGTTTTCAACTGCAGAAAGACCCAGTAAGTTTCTGTAAATCTTTTAGGTATGGGGATTATTTGTGGATGGGCGGTGAGAGTGGGGGATGGGAGTGTCTAGTTCTTTCCACCTCCTTACCCCATCTAATCCAGTACCAGACAACAGTAAGCCTTCAAAAAATGATTTCTCAATGAAAATATGAAAATACATAATAGAGTCTGTTAGAAAAAGAGAAACAAGAATTCAGGCAGTAGTCTAGAAAATAAAGAAAAATTCAGACTTAGACTTCATTATCTGAATAAGTTGATTCAACAGTACTTTATCTGAATAAGTTGATTCAATAGTACTTTTTCACTAAAATAAGTGGACATGTGCCTCGAGTGTTCGAATGCATCTCCAGCCTATGGCTTCCTGAGATGCTCCAAAAGGAACACAGTTTGGATATTACATTTTAGACTTTTAGCAATAGGTCATATCTATATACTCTCATGAGAGTATATATCAAGAGAAATAATACGCTACTTTCATTTTAAAAATCTAGGACTGAACAAAAAGGAAGGTGTTATCATAGGTAAAACAAATTGCTTACAAATAATCAAATCAAATCTGACAACAAAGGTAATGAATAGTCCCCTTGGACTCATTTAAATCCATGTACTAAAGTCAAGTACTTCAGGTACAAGTAAATATACATGTACAGGTATTTAACTATAAGCAGTCTGCAATGGAGAACCATGTTAAACTGTCTGTAGCAATTTTAAAAATCTGTGTAAAAAAATGATTGACTTTTTTTTTTTTTTTTTTTTTTTTTTTTTGAGACGGAGTCTCGCTCTGTCGCCCGGGCTGGAGTGCAGTGGCCGGATCTCAGCTCACTGCAAGCTCCGCCTCCCGGGTTCCCGCCATTCTCCGGCCTCAGCCTCCCGAGTAGCTGGGACTACAGACGCCCGCTACCGCGCCCGGCTAGTTTTTTGTATTTCTTAATAGAGACGGGGTTTCACCGTGTTAGCCAGGATGGTCTCGATCTCCTGACCTCGTGATCCGCCCGTCTCGGCCTCCCAAAGTGCTGGGATTACAGGCTTGAGCCACCGCGCCCGGCCAATGATTGACTTTAAAAAAAGAAAAGAAAAAATGGTTCTTCATTCTGGAAAAACCACTAAGAACTTTTATTTCTACATCCATGACTTTTTTTTTTTTTTTTTTGAGACAGAGTCTCGCTGTCACCCAAGCTGGAGTGCAAAGGCAAGATCTCAGCTTATTGTAACCTCCGCCTTCCAGGTTCAAGTGATTCTGCTGCGTCGTCAGCCTCCAAGTAGCTGGGATTACAGGCGCCCACTACCACGCCTGGCTAACTATTGTATTTTTAGTAGAGATGAGGGTTTCCCCATGTTGGATAGGCTGGTCTTGAACTCCTGACCTCAGGTGATCTGCCTGCCTCGGCCTCCCAAAGTGCTGGGATTACAGGCATCAGCTACCGTGCCTGGCCAAAAAGTCTTTGGGACTTTTTCAGATCCCAAAGAATGAGATCTGAGAATGCTCTTATGCTATTGTTGACTCAAAAATTAAACCTTCTGGCTGGGCGCGGTGGCTCACACCTATAATCCCAACACTTTGGGGGGCCAAGGTGGGTGAATCACGAGGTCAGGAGTTTGAGACCAGCCTGGTCAACATAGGGAAACCCCGTCTTTACTAAAAATACAAAATATTAGCTGCATGTAGTGGTGGGTGCCTGTAATCCCAGCTACTCAGGAGGCTGAGGCAGGAGAATCACTTGAACCCGGGAGATGGAGGTTGCAGTGAGCTGAGATTGCACCACTGCACTTCAGCCTAGGCAACAGAGTGAGACTCAGTCTAAAAAAAATAATAAAAATAAAAAATAAATTAAATTTCTATTCAGGAGGACTGGTTAGAGCATAATTTTTATCAAATAAATAAGGAAATCAAGACAGGAGAAAGGAACCATGGAAAGGAGATAAAAGTACCTGCCCCCCAAATATTTTGCTTTATAGTAATGACCTGAGCTAAACTGCTATTTTTTCAATTAATTATGTATTAAGGAGAGCTAAAGATTTATTCTTAAAGTTATCTTGATTCCAAAAGTATTTCACAAACTGGCAGAATCTAATACAATTAGGACAGAACACAAGAAAATAGGTGTCACTGTTCTCTACAGCTTCCATAACCTGGTAGCATGAATCTCCACAATTGAATATTGACTCAAACTGTTCCTAAAAATGCAAAAATCAGGGACTTTTACTGCTGGTAACTGTGGACTAAGGAAATCAGAACAATCCTCTACCTAAAAAGAACTAGAAAAGCTGGGAAAAATGTAAGAAATACCTGCCTGGAGGCATGGGGGAGGAAAGCAAGTCAGAGCCTGAGAAAGTGAGCTCAGTGTTTGAGGCTAATTTTCCTGAAGGGTGTTTATCAATTCTGAAGGGAATGCTAAAAGTTTGGTGTTGGGGTGGAGAGTGAAGGTGCTGGCAAAGAAGAAAACATTAGGAGGAAAAGTGAACAGAACAGGTTTGTCTTCACAAGAACTGCAGCTCAGCTTAGAGATATTTCAATTCCTGAAACTGTACTGAAGGCATTCCCACTTGTAAGTGCTCCCATGTGCCTGACAACAGCAAATGTGAATTATCTCTGGAAAAAAAGCATCATCTTAGATCTCAAATTATTCCTACAAATAATTTTGCAAATATGATGTTTACCACACATTTAAAAAAAAAACACTAGGCACATAAGGAGACAAGACAATATGAATGAAAATCAACAGAAACAGACACTGGAAACAACTAACAGATACTGCCATAATTGAACACGGACTTTAAGATAATTACACTTACTATGTTAAAAGAGATAAAAGACAAGATTGATAATTTTGGCAGATAGCTTGGAACTGCAAAACAGAAACAAACAGAAATATAAAAATCAGCTGGGCACAATGGCTTATGCCTGTAATCCTAGCACTTTGGGAGGCTGAGGGAGGAGTATCACCGGAGGCCAAGAGTTTGAGAACAGCCTGGGCAACACAGCAAGACTCTGACACTTAAATAAATAAATAAATAAAAGCTGGCCATGGGGGTGTGTGCCTGTAGTAGCAGCTACTTGGGAGGCAAAGGTGGGAGTTTAAGGCTGTAGAGAGTCATGACTGAGCCACTGCACTCTAGCCTGAGCAAAGGAACGAGACTCTGAAAAATAATAAAAATAAAAAACAAAAAAGAAATTTAAAAATAATATTTTAAAACCCTGAAATTAAAAACTCAATGGATGGTTTAAATAGCAGATTATATACAGCAGAGGAGGGGGGATGGAGAAAGACAGTTAGTGAGAAGGAGATAACCAGAATAAAGAACAGAAAGAGAAACATGTAAAACGCAGAGAAACAGTTAGGAGACATAGAAGATATAGTGAAATGGACTAACATGGGGGTCCCCAACCCCTAGCCATAAACTAGTATCGGTCCGTGGCCTGTCAGGAACCAGGCCGCACAGCAGGAGGTGAGTGGCAGATGAGTGAGCATTACCGCCTGCAATCTGCCTCCTGTCAGATGAGCTGCAGCATTAGATTCTAATAGAAGCTTGAACCCTACTGTGAACCGTGCATGCAAGGATCTAGGTTGTACACTCCTTATGAGAAGCTAATGCCTGATGATTTGAGGTGGAACAGTCTTATCTCGAAACGACCCCCTAACCCCCCATGGAAAAATTTTCTTTCATAAAACCAGTCCCTGGTGCCAAAAAAGTTGGGAACCGATGGTCTCACATATATCATTGTAGCCCTGAAGGAAAGGTAAGAGAAAATGTGGCAGAAGAAATAACTGAAGTACTAATGGCTGATGATTTCCAAAACCAATGGAAGACATGAAGCCACAAATTCAAGAATCCCTAAAAACTCTAATTATAAATAAAAAGAAATCCATACTAGGGACAGTAAAGAAAAATTGCTGAAAACCAAAGACAGAGAGAACTTTAAAAACAGCCAGCGAAAAAGACTACTTTCAAAGGAACAACAGACTGACAACTGACTTCTCAACAGAAACTAAGTCATAGATAATGAAATAGCTTTAAAATGCTAAAAGAGTTCTCCAAGAAAACACCAAATGGCAAATGAGACCAGTGCAGTGACAGGGTCTAGAGGCCCCCAAAATGGGAGGCCACAGCAGTGGCATCCAGGGTGAAGGCTGGGGCCATGGAGCTGGTGGTGGCAAGGCCAAGGCCAAGGAGTAGCTCCCCATCATCAAACTGGGCAGCATAGTCAAGGACACGAAGATCAAGTCCCTGAAGCTCTATCTTTTCTCCCTGCCCATCAAGGAGGCTGAGATCATTGACTTTTTCCTGGGGGCATCCCTCAAAGATGAGTTTAAGATTATGCCAGTAAAAATGTAGACTTGCACTGGCCAGTGGTCCACGTTCAAGGCACTTGTTGCCACTGGGGACTAAAATAGTCATGTTGGTATGGGTGTTAAATGCTCCAAGTCGGTAGCTACTACCATCCAAGGAGTCATCATCTTTGCCAAGCTCTCCACTGTCCCCGTGCAGAGAGGCATCTCAGGAGACAACACTGGCAAGCCCCACAGCATTCCTTGCAAGGTGACAGACCACTGCAGCTCTGTGCTGGTACACCTCATCTCCACCGACAGAGACAATGGTTTCATCTTGATCTCTGTGCCCAAAAAGCTGCTGATGATGGCTGGCATTAAGGACTGCCACACCTCAGTCAGGGGCTGCACTGCCACCTTGGGCAACTTCACCAAGGCCACTATTAATGTCATCTGTAAGACTTAACAGCTATCTGACCCCCAACCTCTGGAAGGAGACCGTATTCACCAAGTCTACCCATTAGGAAACTAGGAATTCACTGACCAGAGTCTCCACTGCAGAGAACCCAGAACCCAGGCTCCAGCTATGGCTATTATACAATTAAGGATTTTTATACAAGAAAAATAAAGTGAATTAACTTTTTAAAATGCTAAAAGAAAACAATGGCAAACCAAGAGTTCTATAACTAATAAAAAGACACTTCGCAAATGGAAAAAAAGTTCTAAAATTAGATGTAGTAATGGTTGCATAACTGAATATTCTAAAAACCACTAAACCATAGGCTTTATTTTACTTATTTATTTTTTGGAGACAGAGTCTTGCTCTGTCACCCAGGCTGGAGTGCAGTGGCATGATCTCGGTTCACTGCCAGCTCTGCCTCCCGGGTTCACCCCATTCTCCTGCCTCAGCCTGCAGAGTACCTGGGACTACAGGTGCCTGCCACCACACCCAGCTAATTTTTTGTATTTTTAGTAGAGGTGGGGTTTCACCGTGTTAGCCAGGATGGTCTCGATCTCCTGACCTCGTGATCCACCCGCCTCAGCCTCCCAAAGTGCTGGGATTACAGGCGTGAGCCACCGTGCCCGGCCAACCATAGGCTTTAAATGGGTAAATTTCACAGTATGTGAATTATATCGCAATAAAACTTAAAAAAAGAAAACAGTGAAGAATAAATAATGACGTTTTTAGACAAACACTAAGAATTTGTTGCCAGACCTGCACTGAAGAATACTAAAGAGTATTCTTCGGGCAGAAAGCAAATGACTCCAAAGGGAAAACTGGAAGATGACAAAGGTGGTACAACAGAGTTATGGGGAAAAGATTATCTTTTTAATAAATGGTGCTGAAAAAAATGGTGTTAAAAATAAAATTTAACATAACCACATTATGTTATACAAAAATGAATTCCAAGTGAACCATATATCTTACTGTAAAAGGGAAAACACATGTAAGCTTTCTAATATTTTACAGGAAACTATTTTCTTGACATGTAAACGCCAAAAGAGGTTGGGTGCGGTGGCTCACGCCTGTAATCCCAGCACTTTGGGAGGCCAAAGCGGGTTGATCACCTAAGATCAGGAGTTTGAGACCAGCCTGGCCAACATGGTGAAACCCCGTCTCTACTAAAAATACAAAAATCAGCCAGGTGTGGTGGTAGGCACCTGTAATTCCAGTTACTCGGGAAGCTGAGACAGCAGAATCGCTTGAACCCAGGAGTCAGAGGTTGCAGTGAGCCGAGATCGCACCACTGCAGTCCAGCCTGGGTGACAGAGCGAGATTCCATCTCAAAACAAAACAAAACGAACAAACAAAAACCCAAAAGAAATGTGGGCAAGATACGTGAACAGGCACTCCAGAAAATATACCAAATAAAAATGAAAAGATGTTCAGCCTCATCAATCAACAGGAAACCGCAGATTAAAACCACAATGGAATATCATTTCATACTCACCAGAATGGTTAAAATTTAAGACTGACAATACCAAGTGTTGACAAGGATGTGAAGCACCAAGAACTCTCACACACTTTTTGGTTAGAATGTCAACTCGTAGAACCACTTTGGCAACTTGGTGTTTACTGCTAATGCTAAAGATATGCGTATCTTTTGACCTAAAAATTCTATTAGATATATACCCAATAGAAATGAATGCACCAGGAGAGACAAACAATATCCATAACAGCATTATTAATAGCCGACAAAGCTAGAAACAACTAAAATGTCTAGTAACAGTAGAAAGAGTACACTGTGGTATATTCTTACAACAGAATACTATAGACCAATAAAAATGAACAAATAACGATTACAACGGAATGGATGGATCTCGAAAACATCCTGAAAAAACACAAGACACAAAAGAATACTGTATTATTTCATTGACATAAATAATACAAAACAGACAAAAGGAAACAATAGTTACAAACTACAGTTTTTACGGGATACGTGTTTAGAAAGTAAAATCACAAATGGAAAAAAAAAGTGATTACCCCAAAAAAGTCACGACAGGGTCTGGAGAGGAAGGGAGGGTTTAGCGACTAGGAGAGGGCACCGGGCTTCTGGGAGAAGCAAGGTTTTATTTCTTGGCCTGATAACCAGCAGGCTCCCCAGCTGGGTGATACATCAATGAGTGGTACATTTGGGGGTCTTGCACTTTACTGGCGTGCAAGAAGAAAAAAAAGGGGGGTTGAGAATTGGGAGACGAAGCGGGTGACTGGCTCCAAGCCAAGGGGTAACTACCCCTGTAAAAGCTCAAACGCGGCTCTGGGCGCTGGCAGGGGGAGGCTTCGGCAAGGCCGGAGGGCTTCAGGCCAGCCTCCTCCGGACTGGAAGGCACAGAACGGGGGCTTCTGCCAACTTCGGTCCTCGCGCGGTCGCGACGCGGCCACACCTGCCCGCGGGGGTCTGCCTCCTAGGCCGCCGCAGGCCCCCCGGAACCTAAGAGGACCCCACAAGCAACCAAGGCTAGCGCCGCCTGCCCCATGCAGAACACCACCCCCCACAAGCCCCGCAGACCCTCCCGGCTCTCCAGACGCCCCCACGACTCTCGCGAAGCCATTCCCGCGCTCTGAATGCCCCCGAATCTCTGCAGAGCCCCCGTGGTCCTCCGGACGCCCCCAGGCCTCTGGACGCCCCACCTCCCGCCCTCGGGGGCACCGCGGGCCCCCAGCCCAGCCCCTCCGACGCTCGCCGCTGCCGCCTCCCACGAGGCGCCGGCCCCGACTCACCTCATTGTCGCTGCCGGGGACGGGCGCGCCGGGCCAGGGGCGACCCGGCGGCGGCGGCGGCGGGGCGCTGGGCGCGGGCGCTAGCGGGGGAGCCGGCCCCGGGCGCGGCGGCTCCGCGTCTGACTGGGCTGCGGGGGGCAGCGGGGGCTCATCTTCTCCGGGCGGGCGTCGGGGCCGCTAGCTGCGGGGAAGGGCCGCGGCGGCGGCGACTGACAGCTGGGCCCCGGCCCCTGCCATCTTGGCGGGCGCGTGCCCGGGCCGGCGTGTGCGCGGGCGCGTGCTGGGGGGCCGCCGCCGGGGGAGGGGGGTGGGGAGGGGGTGGGAGCGAGCCGGCTGGGGTCCGGGCGGCGGGAGCGCGTGCGCGTCCGTCTGAGACTCGGGGCGGCGGCCCCTGGCGAGCGCGCAGGCGGCTCCGAGTCCTCGAGGGAGAGGCGGGCGGGCGTGCGGGCTAGTCTCAGCCCAGCAGCCGAGAGCTAGGATACGCGCGTTGCTGTGCGCCCCACCGCCCGCCGAGGGGACTGCGCGCGCGTGCGCCCCTCCGCCCGCGGCCGCTGAGGTGAATGAGCGCGCGCGGCGGTCAAAGCCCGACACAAAAGGCGCGGGGCCCCACCGTCCGCGCCTCCGGGAGCGCCGAGCTTGAGGCTGCGAGGGGCGGGGCGGACGCGAGGGGCGGGGCTGAGGGGCGTGATTTTTTGAGGGAGAGCGAGGGGCGTGGCCGGGTGGGGGCGGGGCGCCGGCCGGGCACGTGGCGCCGTGCGCTCCTTCCCAGCGCGGACGCTCCTCCAGTCCCCGCCTGACCCCACAGCTCACAGAGGCCACTGGGGAAGCCAGGGTCCGTGCTCGATGGCCCCATGATTCCCATCACCCGGCCCTACTGAGCACCCCGCTCCCTCGGACTCGGAGCATCCCTGATCCGAGGGGTGTCGAGGTCACTGACGACTAATTCCCTCTCTTTGTACATAAGGAGCCGTGGCAGGGAGGAGAGTTGCAGCTTTGGAACGATATCAGTTTTGGAAGTATCTCCCCCAGCTCCACAAGAGCCCACACGGTGCCCCAAAACCACAGCCTGTGAAAAATCACATTTACCGTACACAGCGTCAAGTAGTTCGTCCAGGTTGTGTCTGGTTTTTAAATCCCCATCTTTCCTAAAGGTTAGTGATCCTCACTGCTGGCTGGAAGCCCCAAATCTTCCAGGGTCTCATTCCCTGTGTGTCAGAAGACACAGTTCCGGCCCAGGGCGGTGCCTCACTCCTGCAATCTCAGCACTTTGGGAGGCTGAGGCGGGTGGATCACCTGAGGTCAGAAGTTCGAAACCAGCCTGACCAACATGGTAAAACCCTGTCTTTACTAAATACAAAAAATTAGCCGGGCACGGTGGCACTCACCTGTAATCGCAGCTGCTTGGGAGGCTGCAGAAGGAGAATCGCTTGAACCTGGGAGGCAGGGGTTGCAGTGAGCCGAGGTCTTGCACTCCAGCCTGGGAGACAGAGTAAGACTCTGTCTCAAAAAAAAAGGAAGACAAAGTTCCTCATACATTACCAGTATGGGCACTATTGCCTCCCGTCTGTGTCACAGAACGTTAACAGCTACCTTTTAAAAAATGATCTGAACAAGAGCATTTAAGGCGTTTGTCAGTGTCTGGCAGTTAGGAGGGCAATGAAGAGTCGCTATTTTCCTCCTGTCCAGGATTCAGGAGAGGCTGTGTGTGGTTTTTTCCAAGATATAGTAAACGGTGGAGCCAAGTCTCAAGCAGTATTTTTCTGACTCTTAATCCCAGTGCCCATGCATTCTAGTTTTCTGGGGTTGAACATCAGTGTCACGGGTTGCAGTTTGGGTCTCTATGTGCTTATCTCTCTCCCTGTCTCCCTGTATCTCCCTCACCGTGTGCAGGTCATCAGAGTTCCCTAGAGGTTGCTTGTAGCATCTCTGCTTTCCTTCCTGTATTTAAGCCCAGAGTTGTCAAAACTGAAAGGGTAGCATGATCTCCTACAGCCCTGGTAGCAGCCCCTGAGGGTGTTACCCTCTCATAACCTCATTTGTCCTTCTCTTCACAAGTTCGGAAGTGGTCTCTTTGCTACAGGAGAGCCTTGTTGCATCCTAAAAATTACTAAAACGGACAAGCCTCAGGTCACCTGGAGACATTCCAGCTGTGCTTTGGAAAGGCAAGGTTAACCCCTGGTCACTGCCTATCAAAGTCCTGCGCTGAGACCTTGGGATACAGGCCTGCTTGTTCACAGCCTGGTTTATTGATGTTCTTTCAGCATGTGGCCCACTCTGATCTCCAGATCAGGTATTTTCCCTGCTGCCCTGAAGTCTGACAAGTTGTTACCATCTTGTTCCTGGGGAGGTTGTTTCTTGCATCTGATGTTTGTTCTTCAGAGGGCTTCATGAGCTGCAGGAAGGGCTGAGAGAGGACAGATTGGGACCACTCACATCCTATCCTGTGCCCTGCTTCCACCTGAGTGGGCATTGGTCTTTGTCTAACACACCCCGGGATGCCTGGGGAGTCAGAGGCTGCTTGTGTTAATCCTCCAGCTCACAGCTCTCTGACCTCCATTCCTGCTCTGGCAGGTGGGAATCCTAAAGCCCATCTGGCAGGTGCCGCTGAGGCTCGGATGAGATGCTGATGTCCACACAAAGTAGATCCCGAGAAAGGCCTTTTCTGCCCTTCTTCAGTACCCTCCCCCTCGCCTCCCCTCCCCTCTTCCTTAACGAAACGTAATTTGAAACCACAGTCTGTTTGGCACGTTTTGCATTTTCTGAACAAAGGCTTTATTCCTTAAAAGTACATGAATTCTTGTTTCCCATTCTTCTGATTAAAAGAAAATTAACATCTGGACACGTGGTTCCCCCAAATGACTTATTTCTGGAGGTCACCAGTCCTAGGATTTGGAAAGATTCCTTGCCAGAGTCAGTGATTTCATGACATCTGATGTGTGTGGGTGCAGGACACTCAGCCAGGCTGATGACCCATGCCTCCAAGCACTCCTGAGCTGGAATTCCCATTCGTAAGGGAGGCAGGAAAGATGATTTTGGCTGTTCGTTGGGTTCAGGATAGCCACAGAGCCACAGATAACAGAGCTAGAAAGTCTTCAAAGGGCATCTCATCCAACCTACTTGTTCAGAGGGTGATGAAACAGGCCCCACGAGGTCACACAGACGACTGGAATAAGAGCCAGATGAGCATATACTTCTGCAGACTCTAAGGCCCTGGACTGCCTTTCCAGTTCTTGAAGTTTCCAGTCCTGGGGTCACTGCTGGGGAGCCAGCCCCAAAGACCATCTTCTCCATTACGTAGTGTTTGCCAAAAGGAAACTCACCACAAATAATGGAAAGAAACACAGTTGCTTTTGATGATTCACCAATAAGACCGTGTCTGGTTCATATTAACCAGCATAAATGAATTATAAATGCATGCCAGAATCCAAAGTAAAGCATGCTTAGACAACCACAGATGTCTCAGGGGTTTGGGGGGCCACCTGTGACCCTGCACCCCTTTTTCATTCACACCATTAATCTCATTACCCAACTCAGTTATTACCAGCAGTTGTTTTCCTTAAACACAGCACGGCTAGTTTTCCTTCATTCATCCATTCATTCAATGTGCCTCGAGCGCCTCAGCGCGTGTCTGCCTCCTCTTTTGCCCTGCCCGCTGCCTCAGCCTGCCTGGTAAATTGTCTTCAATACTGCTATGTGTTGGGTCTCCCCCCGACCTCTCAGCACCACCCTCCCTCACCACAGGCTGCAGGCTCCTCTACACTGTTTCAGGGTCACACTCCTGCCCTCCTGCATCGGGACTGTCTTCTTACTTGCAGGCTCCCCTACTAGGCTGTGAACTTCATGAGACCAGCAGGCGAGTCTCATTCCTCTTTGTACTGCCAGCCTCTCCACCCCTGTGGGCTTGTGACAGTGCAGAATTGAAGGAATCCTGTGTGAGCACCACCATTCCAACCCAAGCAGTGCCCTGGGAGGGTCAGGGACGACTAGCCTGTGTGCGCGGGCATTTTTGGAAACCACAGCTCCTGCTTGTGTTCTATCTGGCAGGAAAGAGAAATTACTTCTGGTCCATTTTGGCCTCCACACCGTGAAGATGGTCTGTGGTTCACAGCTGGAGCTTTTTTGTTTTTGGTTCTAGCAATTCTGGTGCCTTAGCCTCCCGAGCAGCTGGGACTACAGGTGTGCGCCACCACACCCACCCAGCTTATTTTTTTTGTTTTTAGCAGAAATGGGGGTTCATCATATTGGCCAGGCTGGTCTTGAACTCCTGACCTCAGGTGATCCGCCCACCTTGGCCTCCCACAGTGCTGGGATTACAGGTGTGCGCCACTGCGCCCACCCTGGAGTTTATTTTCACTTCACTTCTCTCGGGCTCCTCCACTCAAAAGTGACTTTCCCTAAGATCGTGTTTTACTGGCTTTGAAGGCAGGAGGGGTGATTCTGGAATGAAGGCCCTGTCGTCATACCAGGGAGTACTCCAGCCTTCTGCTGGGGTGACTTAGAGATCTGGACCCATCAATAGGAAGCGTGGCCAGATGGGGCTGGGGGAAAATCTTTGCTACCTGTTTTGTGGAGGGCAACTTCTTAGTGCCACTGTTCACAAGGAGAGAAGGAGGACCTAGTGTTACCGGCGGAGGGTGTCCAGGTTCTTGGCCTCTTGAACAAAGAATTGGACAAAACGCACAAAGAAAGCAAAGAAAGAATGAAGCAACAAAAATAGAGATTTATTGAGAACGAAAGTACACTCCACAGGGCGGGAGCGGGTAAGCACGGGGGTTCAAGAGCCCCATTTTCTAGTTTTCCTCTCGCAAGGCCAGAATCCCTCCGCTAGAGTGCTTCCCGCCAGGCAGTTGGAATCCCAGGTTCCACACAGGAAGAGGAGGGGCCAGGCTCCTCCCTGCTGCAAACCTTGTGAACTTCCCGAGGCTCCGCCTCAGTGGGCAGGCTGGCTGGCATTTCTCCAGGGTCCCCCTCCCACCTGGCTGTCTCATAGGACTGGGCGAGAGCAGGCCTGCTGTTCTGGAGCCAAGTCTGAGTGTTCCCACTTTATGGGAACTTAATGTCCCCACTTAATTGAATTAAGAAAACTAAGCCAAGTACATGCCTGAGACAACCAGCCAGCCATCCTGGAAAGCCTAAGGGTCTCCCTGGAGCCCGTGCCCTTCCCAGGAGCCCTGAGGCCACCGGGAATGGAGGCCCCACCCAACTCACACCTGGGAAAGCCAGAAGCTCTCCTCGCTCCCAGCTAGTCATCAGGTCCCAACCTGGGGACCCGTTCACCATCAGCTTTGGGGAAGAAACTTCCCGGTCACTTTATCCTGCCTGCTGTCTCACAATTACCGGGGGCACTCTGGCAGCCAGGCCTTTGTGGGAGCCACCGGCACTTCATGCACAATGAGGCTGGAAGGCCCAGGCCTCTGAATGTGAGCAGACATTTCAGGGATATTGGGAAGTTTAAAGGCTGCAGCCTCCCCACTGGTCTCCGCCAGGCTGAGCAGTCAGAATGTGGCAGGTCTAAAGGAGGGAATCGTAGAGATGTTATCAGGAGAATCAAGAAGATCTTGCATAAGAGCAATTGGAAAACAAACAAAAAACAAATCTTGAGAATATAAAATACATTATTTCAAAATTAAGACATTAATTAGAGGCAGTGAAAAACAGAAAAGACACTCCCGCAAAACAAGGGTCAGCACACTTTCTGCAAAGGACCAGTTGGTAAATAGTTTTGGCTTTTTCGAAGCCATTTGGTCTTGTCACAACTGTGGCAGGCCAGTTCTCCCTGACAATCACACAGACGGGCCTGCATGACAGTCGACAGACAGGCCTGCACAGCACCCCAGTTACACAAATTTCCACAGTGCCTTAACACTGAGCAAATAGTTAAACCTAGGGAAATCAGTGCTCAGACATCAAAGCAAGAAAGAAAATATATGGTCAATAGAAGCCTTGCAGGGACCTCTCCCTAACCTGGAGCAAGTCAAAATAATAGAGTCTAACATTCCCAGTGCCAGGACCTGCCTCGGGTCGACATAATCTGAGACAAGTCAAGGTAACAGAGGCAACTGTTTCAATAGATTCATTGGAGAGTCTAAGGCAGCTCTCCGGACCAAGCTGTAAAGAATAGAAGATAGAAATAATCACTCTGGTACTACAGGAGACAGGCCTGGAAGGCACTGGGGCCCGCACAGCTTAATCAGACTTGGCAAGCATTTTTTTTTTTTTAATGTTCCAAATGTGATCGGTTTATTTTATTTTACTCTGATGCAAAATCAAAGATTCCACAATAGCACAGAGACCAATATATTACAAAGTCATGAAAAAAATGGTGTGAACATACAGGACACAAGGTACAAACTGGAGAGTCAGATCGTCTCCTCTGACACGACACTACACTGTCGCCGAGGAACACATTTAATAACACTGCGGAACTGAACCGAAACGTGGCACAAACATGACAGCTTCCAGGCATGCCTTCCAGCGCCTCCCCTCAGGAGGGACTCGTAACCCCTAGACTTCAGTGTTGGGAGGATTACAATTTTTTTGGAAGAATAAAAAGTTCACACTTTTGAAATTTCACAGAAGAATTGTAAGGCCAAAACATGGTGGGTTCATTTCTCTTCACTTCCAGGGACAAATCTGATGCTTTCCTCAAACCACATTACACTTCCAGTTCAAATCCTAAGCCAACCTTGCGACCTCCTGCATTGAAGTTCTTTCCATTGATTAAAGCTGATAAAGGGTCAACTTGACTCCGGGTCGAAGGGTCTGAGTAGAACCCAGTCCAATCAGGCTGGCATTATTTGCTTTAGCAGAAAGAGAAGTTCTACAGTCCAGCTTGTACTTAGCAGCAATGCCAAAACGGGTGTTGTTACTTCCAGCCGTCCAAGCAAGGTTTATTGGCATTTCAATCTCATTAACCTTCTGGTAGACAGAACCTCCAAATTCAGTGCCATCCTTCACACGTATGTGCAGCTGGAAGTCTGCAGCCTCGTAACCCGGGGCAAAATTATTCTGTGACAATTTGGATTTGGCTGTGTCAAAACTCATCTGACAGCCGACAAGCCACCCTTCAAAGACCAACACAGCCCAGCCATAGACAGTTGATCCAGAAAAATCTATATCAACGTCACTGCCAACACTAAAACAATCCCATTTATAGGAGGCCTTCAATTTCTCACTTTTCTTTCCTGTGTTCGGTACCAATATGGTATCAAGACTCAGTTTCAACCCTTCAGCCAACTTATTCTCCAGATATTTCTGTCCCAAGAGTATTGTCTGTGTTCCGTTTTGGGTGAAGGTAAGTCCATAGTTACAGACCTTACATTCGGTTTCTAGGTTGCCTGATGCTTTCCCTGTATCAGTGTAAGCGTGACCAGAAGTAGAAAATTCCACTCCACTACAAGACTTGGTTTTCAGGTCTATCTTCACCATGCCAAAGCCATATCCTTTGTTGAAGACATCCTTAGCAGCCTTTCCCAGGTCACAGTAAATTGGTGTGTTACACATATCTTAGAAAAATCTATCAGGCTCTTATGAAATCAAAGACCTCCAACCCCGAGGGCCTGTCTCCCGCAAGCATTTTTTTGCCTCTGACTTTCTAGTTGAAACAAAATTAGTTACCAATAGACTTAGGCAAATGCTGTACTGCACATAGGCACATAACCCCAACTTATATAAGCACTAAGAAAATTGTAACACTTCGAGTTGGTCTGGTGGAATTATCTCTGGCCTTCTCCCTGTATCCGGTTACAGCAATAAATTCCCTTCCTTTTTTTTTTTTTTTTTTTGAGACGGAGTCTCATTCTGTCACCCAGGCTGGAGTGCAGTGACGTGATCTCGGCTCACCGCAAGCTCCGCCTCCAGGGTTTACGCCATTCTCCTGCCTCAACCTCCCAAGTAGCTGGGACTACAGGTGCCCGCCACCATGCCAGGCCTTTTTTTTTTTTTTTTTTTTTTTGTATTTTTAGTAAAGATGGGGTTTCACCGTGTTAGCCAGGATGGTCTCGATCTCCTGACCTCGTGATCCGCTCGCCTCGGCCTCCCAAAGTGCTGGGATTACAGGCGTGAGCCACCACGCCCGGCCAATTCCCTTCTTTACTAGTTTGTCTGCTTCTCATTATTAGGCCTCGAGAAAATGCAGCCAGACCCGGCTTAGTTCCAGGAACACAACTACTTCCGTCGGCCTTTGACTTGAAGACAGCCATAGACCATATGTGAGTGGATGTCACTGTGTTCCAAGAGAACTTTAGTTACAAAAGCAGGTAAAACCATTTCTATTTTCAGATGACATTATCTTACATATAGAAATTCCTAAAGAACCACTCAAAAACTATCAGAACTAATAAACAAGTTCTGCAAGGTCCAAGCATATAAGATCATCATATAAACATCAATTGTAGTTTGACAGACTTGCTATGAAGAATCTGAAAATGAAGAGAACAATTCTATTTACGTGACATCAAAAGAATAAAATACTTATGAATGAATTTAACAAAAAAAAGTGTGAGACTTGTATACTGAAAACTATGAAATGTCTCTGAAAGAAATTAAAGAAAACCTATAAATGGAAAGATACCCATTTACGGGTTGAAAGAGCTAATATTATTAAAATGGTAAGAGATCCCAAATTGACCTACAGATTCGATGCAATCCCTGTCAAAATCCCAGCTGCTCCCCTTTTATTTTGTGCAGAAATTAGAAAGCTGATCCTAAAATTCATTTGGAAATTCCAGGGACCATAGACTAGCCAGAACAGTCTTGAAAAAGAATAAGGACAGATATATACATTGATGGAATAAAAGAGAGAGTCCAGGCAGGGCATGGTGGCTCACACCTGTAATCCCAGCACTTTGGGAGGCCGAAGCAGGTGGATCACCTGAGGTCAGGAGTTCAAGACCAGCCTGGCCAACATGGTGAAACCCCATCTCTATTGAAAATACAAAAAATTAGCCGGTTGTGGTGGCGCATGCCCAGCTATTTGGGAGACTGAGGCGAGACAATCGCTTGAAGCCAGGAGGCTGAGGTTGCAGTGAGTCAAGATCATGCCACTGCACTCCAGCCTGGGCCACAGAGCAAGAGTCCATCTCAAAGAAAAAATAAAATAGAATAGAGAGTTGAGAAATAAACCCTTAACTTTACAGTGAATTGATTATCAATGGGGGTGCCAAGTTAAAGAACAGCCTTTAATAAATGGTGTTGAAACAACTAGATACCCACATACAAAAGATGAAAGTTGAAACCTTATTTCCCTCATTCATAAAAATAATCTCAAAATGGATCATAGACCTGCATATAAGAGCTAAAACTATAAAACTCTTAGAAGAAAACATACATGCAATCTTCATAACCTTGAGTTAGGCGGAGGCTTTTTAGATATAACACCAAAAGCAGAAGTGACCAAAGAAAAAATAAATAAATTGGACCTCATTAGTATTAAACACTTTTGCTGCAAATGATACCATCTAGAAAGTGAAAAGACAACCCACAGAATGAGAGAAAATATTTGCAAATATCATATATCTGATAAGATCTGATTTTGACTTTACTGTTGCTATAAAGGAATACCTGAGGCTGGATAATTTATAAAGAAAAGAGGTTTATGTGGCTCATGACTCTGCTGGCTGGAAGACTGGGCATCTGGTGAGAGCCTCAGACTGCTTGCATTCATGGCGGAAGGTGAAAGGAGCTCACGTGTGCAAAGATCACAGGGCAAGAGAGGGAGCAAGAGAGAGAGGGGAGGGGCCAGGCTCTTTTTAACAACCGGCTCTCTCTGGAACTGATAGAGCAGGAACCAGCTCAGTCCTCCTCCCCCCGCCCCGGGAAGGCATTAATGTATTCATGGAGATTCCCCTACCCACCACCCGAATACCTCCCACTGAGCCCACCTCCAACACTAGGAATAAAATTGCAACATGAAGTTGCAAATTTTATAAAAGACAAGAGCCCAGTTAAAAAGTCAGCAGAAGCCGTGGCTCACGCCTGTAATCCCAGCAGTTTGGGAGGCCGAGGCGGGCGGATCGCTTGAGGTTAGGAGTTCAAGACCAGTCTGGCCAACATGGTGAAACCCGTCTCTACTAAAAATACAAAAATTAATCAGGCGTGGTGGTGCGGACTTGTAGTCCCAGCTACTCAGGAGGCTGAGGTGACAGAATCTGTTGAACCTGGGAGGTGGAGGTTGCAGTGAGCTGATACTGCACCACTGCACTCCAGCCTGGGTGACAGAATGAGACTCTGTCTCAAAAAAAAAGAAAAAAGAAAAAAAAAGTGAGCAAAGGGTCTAAATAGATATTTCCCCATAGAAGATATAATATGAATGGCCAACAAGTACCTAGAAAGAAGCTGAACATCATCAGATATTAGGAAAGTGCAAATCAAAATTACATTGAGATACAACTTCACACCCACTAGGATGGCTATAATTTTTTTAAAAAGGAAAATAACAAGTGATGTTATAGAGAAATTGGAACCCTCATACATTCTGGTAAAATTGTAAGGTGGTTCAGCCACACAGAAAAACAGATTGGCAGTTCTTCAAAAGGTTCAACATAGAGTAACAGTATGACCTAGCAAGTCCACACAAAAGCTTGCACACAAATACTCACAGAAGCATTTTTCGTAGTTGTAAAAACATGGAGACAACTCAGATGTCCCTCAACAGATGAATGGATAAACAAAACTGGTATATTCATACGATGGAATACTGTTTGGCAGTAAAAAGGAACGAAGTACCCATACAGGCTGCAATATTAACGAACGTTGAAAACATTGTTAAGTGAAAGAAGACAGTCACAAAAGACCATATATTGTCTCATCCACTTATATAAAATGTCAAGAATAGGCAAATCCAATCTGTCGAGATGGAAAGTGATTCGTGGTTGCT
Source organism: Theropithecus gelada (assembly GCF_003255815.1). NCBI lineage: Eukaryota > Metazoa > Chordata > Mammalia > Primates > Cercopithecidae > Theropithecus > Theropithecus gelada. Next base: position 101,458,686 of record NC_037675.1, on the reverse strand, counting down.
TGGGTCTCGGTTGAAGGGTAGTGGGGGGAATAAGGAGTAATTGCCTCTTATGGACTGAATTTTCTTGCCCCAAATTCATATGTTGAAGCTCCTTTGAGCTACCCCATAGTACTTCAAAATAGATTTCTAGGGAGATTCAGGAGGAGTTTTAGAAAAGAGATATTTAAGTTAAAACGAGGCTGATTAGGGTGCCGTAATCCAAATCTGATGGTTGTCCTTATAGGAAGAGAAGATTCAGACACAGAGAAACAGTAAGACAGAGGAAAGGACCCCGTAAGGATGCCACGAGACAACATCTGAAAGGTGGGGAGAGAGGCTTCAGCAGAAACCAACTGTCTGGGCGCAGTGGCTCACGCCTGTAATCCCAGCGCTTTGGGAGGCTGAAGTGGGTGCATGGTTTGAGCTCAGGAGTTCGAGACCAGCCTGGAACATGGCAAAACTGCATCTCCACAAAAAACACAAAAATTAGCTGGGTGTGATAGCACACCCCCATGGTCCCAGCTACCAGTGAGGCTTAGATGGGAGGATTGCTTGAGCCTAGGAGGCAGAGGTGGCAGTGAGCCAAGCCGAGATTGCGCCCCTGCACTCCAGCCTGGGCAACAGAGTGAGATCCTGTCTCAGAAAAAGAGATCAACCCTGCTGACACCTTGACCTTGGACATCTAGCCTCCAGAACTGTGAGCAGATCGATTTCTGTTGTTTAACCACAGTCTGCGGCATTTTGTTACAGCAGCCTGAGCCAACGAATACACTGCCAGGGGGTGTGGGTGGTGAAAATGTTCTAAAATTAGATAGTGGTGATGGTTGCACAACTCTGTGAATGTATTAAAACCATTGAATGGCATACCTTAAGTGGGTGAATTTTATGGCCTGTAAATTATATCTCAATAAAGCTATTAAAAAACAAAAAACAAAAAACAGCTCAGGAGGTATCAGAGAGGATTAGTTTAGAAAGACACACACCTGAATCATTTCTGGTAGAAATGCCTCATTTTGCCCTCCCACATGAATGATATCTTAGCCAGGAGGTGATTTTAGGCTAGCAGTCTCCTTTTCTCAGATCTAGAAACTTCTAGTTTCAAATTGCAGATAAGAAATCTGGTAGTCGGCTGGGCATAGCAGCTCATACCAATCATTCCAACACTTTGGGAGGCTGAGGCAGGGGATTCACATGAGTCCAGGAGTTTGAGAGCAGCCTGGGCAACATGGCTAGATGCTGTCTCTACCAAAAATACAAAAATTAGCTGGGCATGACAGCAGGTGCCTGTAGTCCCAGCTACTTGGGAGGCTAAGGTGGGAGGATTGCTTGAGTCCAGGAGGTCAAAACTGCAGTGGGCCAAGATTGAGCCACTGCACTCCAGCCTCGGCAACAGAGCAAAACCCTGTCTAAGAAGGAAGGAAGGGAGGAAGGGAGGAAGAGGGAAAGGGAAGGGAAGGGAAGGGAAGAGAAGGGAGGGAAGGAAGGGAAGGAAGAGAAGGAAGGGAGGGAGGGAGAGAGAGAGAGCAAGCAAGCAAGCTGGTAACCAGTCGGAGTCCCTTTTTCACATAGTGTCATATCAGTTTCCTATTGCTGACATAAGTTACCAACAGCCGAGTGGCTTCAAACAACACACATTTTATTATCTTACGATTCTAGCGCTCAAAAGTCTGGCATGGGTCTCTCTGGGCTAAAGCCAAGGTGCCAGTGCATTCTTCTGGAGGCTCTGGGTGAGCTTCCTTGCCTCTTCCACCTTCTCTCAGAGGCTGCCCATATTCTTGGGCTCGTGGCCCCTTAGAATGGGGCTATTTTCAAAGCCAGCCATGGGGGTTAAGTCTCTCTCACATGGCATCACTGACCTTTCATCGGCAATCTCCCTCTGACCTCCTGTGCCTCTGTCTTCCACTGTTAGGGACCCTTGTGATGACACTGGGTCTAGTGGCTGCAGGTGTAATGATCCATGATAATCTCCCTTTTTGAAGGTCATCCGATTAGCAACCTTCATTCTACTTGAAACCTTAATTCCCCTTTGCCATGTAACCTACATATTCACAGGCACTAGCTTTGGGCATATTGGGGTGGATGTAAGGGGAACATTCTGTACATAAGTAATCTAATATTGGCTTCCAGGCAGAATAAACAGATTACTTATGTACAGAATGTTATCCTTGGAGTTCAGAAATTTCACTGGAGTGCAAAAAAAAAAAAAAAAAAAAAAACCCTAGATAACCATAAAAACAATAAAAACATAATAAAACATTAGAAGTATAAAAATACTCTTCTATTATAGATAAGTTTTAGGTTAAAGAAGAAATCGGCCAGGCATGGTGGCTTACGCCTATAATCCCAGCACTTTGGGAGGCTGAGGCAGGATGATCACTTGAGCCCAGGAGTTTGAGACCAGCCTGGGCAACATGGCAAAACCCTGTCTCTACAAAAAATACAAAAATTAACTGAACATGGTGGTGCACACCTGTAGTCTCAGCTACTCAGAAGGCCGAGGTGGGAGGATTCTCTGAGCCTTGGGAGATCGAGGCTGCAGTGAGCTGTGATCACGCCACTGCACTCCAGCCTGGATGACAGAATGAGACCTAGTCTCAATTTGGAAAAAAAAAAAAAAAAGAAATCAATGTTAAAACCACAAATTAAAAAGAAATTAATGAAAATGAGAAAACTTCAGAGCAACATTTATGGGATATGGTGATAGCATACTGTAAACACGTTTGTTATTATACAACAAAGAATATATATAAATGGGCCAGGCGTGGTGGCTCACGCCTGTAGTCTCAGCACTTAGGGAGGCCGAGGCAGGTAGATCACTTGATGTCAGGAGTTCAAGACCAGCCTGGCCAAGACGGCGAAACCCCATCTCTACTAAAAATACAAAAATTAGCTAGGCATGGTGACACATGCCTGTAATCCCAGCTACTCAGGAGGCTGAGGCAGGAGAATCGCTAGAGCCCAGGAGGCAGAGATTGTAGTGAGCTGAGATCACGCCATTGCACTCCAGCCTGGGCGATGGGAGTGAAACCCTGTCTCCAAAACAAAACAAAACAAAACAAGACCAGGCGCGGTGGCTCACATCTGAAATATTAGCACTTTGGGAAGCAGAGAAGGGCGGATCACCTGAGGTCAGGAGTTCAAGACCAGCCTGGCCAACATGGTGAACCCCTATCTCTACTAAAAATACAAAAATTAGCCAGGCATGGTGGCAGACGCCTGTAATCCCAGCTACTTGGGAGACTGAGGCAGGAGAATCGCTTGAACCCGGGAGGTGGAGGTTGCAGTGAGCCAAGATTGTGCCACTGTACTCCAACCTGGGTGACAGAGCAAGACTCTGTCTCAAAATAAAATAAAAATAAAAAAGCAAAACAAAGAATATGTATATATAAGTGAATTAAATATTCAACTTAAAACACAACAAAATAGGCTGGGTGCAGTGGCTCATGCCTGTAATCCCAGCACTTTGGGAGGCTGAGGTGGGCGGATCATTTGAGGTCAAGAGTTCAAAACCAGCCTGGCCAACATGGTGACACCCCATCTCTACTAAAAACACAAAAATTAGCCGGGCGTGGTGGTGGCGCCCATAATCCCAGCTATTTGGGAAGCTGAGGCAGGAGTACCGCTTGAGCATGGGAGGCAGAGGTTGCAGTGAGCCGAGATCCTGCCTCTGCACTCCAGCCTGGGAGACAGAACAACACTCCATCTCAAAAAACAAACAAACAAAACAAAACAAAAAACCCAACAAAATAAATAAAAAGAAATTGTGACCGGGCTCGGTGGCTCACGCCTGTAATCCCAGCACTTTGGGAGAGCGAGGCGGGCGGATCATGAGGTCAGGAGATTGAGACCATCCTGGCTAACACAGTGAAACCCCGTCTCTGCTAAAAATACAAAAAATTAGCCAGGCGTGATGGTGGGCGCCTGTAGTCCCAGCTGTTTGGGAGGCTGAGGCAGGAGAATGGCATGAATCCAGGAGGCGGAGCTTGCAGTGAGCTGAGATCGTGTCACTGCACTCAAGCCTGGGCGACAGAGCAAGACTCTGTCTCAAAAAAGAAAAAAAAAAGAAATTGTGAGGAAGAAATTAATAAAGACAAAAGCTGAAAATAGTGAATTAGATAACTGAAATACTGAAAAATAAAATTAAAATATGCTTCTTCAAAAAAAAATTGAAAACTCACAATGTGCAAGAAAGAAAAGAGAAGAAAAAGCACAGAACACAAGGAACGAGAACTGAGACAGACTCACAGGGGCAAACGAGAGGAAGTTAATTTCCAGGGGATGTTACTGCAGTTGCATTTCAATAAATGTCCACCCATTCTACATGCAATAGGTGATTTTCTTACAAATCAAGTAAGTAGAAATGTTGGTAATAGGGGAACTTAAATTGGACAGAATTTAAAAACCAAACTAGTACCTGGGGGCACCTGGGTGTTTAACCACTGGGGGAAACCAGATACCTCCGGCCGTCCTTGAAGAAATGTGCATCGTAACTGTGAATAAACGAGCAGGCTCCTGTCAAGACAACCATCCCGGAACCATCCCGAGACTGAGCCAGGAGCCTAGCAGGTCGACTCCGCTCTGCCACCGTTCACTGTGGGGATTTGGGCAGGTCCTTCCTCTCCCTGAGCCTCAGTTTTCTCCAGAGGCGGCTCCAAGATGGCAGACTCTGGAGCCCTGCGGGGCAGGTGGAGGTGGCCAGGGCCGGGGGTGTTAGGGAGGAGGAAGGAACAAGCATAGGGTGAGAGTGCTTCTGAGTCACCACCACCTCTGCCTGCTTCTGCCAGAGCAGCCCATTCTCAGCCTTATTACAGAGTGGATTTTCTCGTATGATTTCATCTGAAAAAAGGTTTTGCTGCTAGTATTAGTCAGGGTTCTTCAGAGAAACAGAGCCAATAGGATATATAGTGTGTAGACAAATAGAGATTTATTATGGAGGATTGGCTTATGCAATTATGGAGGCTGAGATGTCTCATGATCAGCCATCTGCAAGCTGGTGGCCCAGGAAAGCTGGTAGTGTGGTTCCAGTTCACACTTGAAGGCCTAAAAACAAGGGGAGCTGGTGGTGGGAATCCCGGTCCAGGTCCACAGGCCTGAGAACCAGGAGCTTCAGTGTTCTGGGGCAGGAGAAGATTGATGTCCTAGTAGATGTCAAACAGAGAGAGAAAGTTTGCTCTTCCTTTACCTTTTTGTTCTGTTCAGGCTCTCAACAAGTTGGATGATGACCCTCTGCTGCCCCCGCTTTGCCCCGCGTTGGTGAGATCAAACTTCTTTCATCCACTGATTCTCTTCTGGAAACACCCTTGCAAATGCCACCAGAAAGAAGGTTTGACCAGCTCTCTGGGCATCCCTTAGCCCAGTCAAATTGACGCATGAAATTAACAATCACACTGTTGAAACAAAGTGTGAAAACCAGGTGATCCCCCAACTTCCACGCTCCTTCCACCTCCACACTGTTCATAACATTCACCTGCCAAAGTTCATTGGTTTTGCTTTGACGACTTTCTAGTTTCTTTGAATGATAAAGATGTTCATAATTTAGCCCCAAAATGGAGATGAATATGTGTGTGACTGTGTGTGTGTGTTTTCCTTCTTTTGCAAAATCACTGCTTAATTTGGAATATAATTTCAACTTGCTTTTCCCAAATGACCTAGAGCTTGGGAAGAGCAGAGGGCTGATGAGCCTGTGAGGTGGGTAGATAGCTTCCTCACACATGCCCGACTTTCTCCTTGGAGAATGATGAGGTTTACAGCCTTTAGGTAAAAATAGCTTTGTGTGGCTTCCGCCAGGAAGACACTTAAAAAGGGAGAGAGGATTAGGTTGCTAAAAAAGAAAAAAATCTACCAAATTGCTACCATAATTTTGGAATTCATTTTTGCAAAACATATCAGGAGACATAAAGATGATCTTGCCTGCTAACTCAGTAATTCCATTTCTGGGCTTTTGCCTCAAAGAAATAAATTTAACTAAAATAAAAGCTCAGTGGACAGCAGCTCACTGCCGTCTCCTCTGCCATAGTGAAACACCGAAAGCAGGAAAACATGCTCAGGGTGAAGGGCAAAGGGTACTGCAAGTTCAGAGGCTCACAGTCCACTCCTTCACGTATTCACGAAACACTTCTGATAACGTGTGGGCACCAGGCATGGTGCTAGGTGATGGAAAGAAGAGTGCCCAAGATGCAGAGGGCTTCCATCTTAGGGTGCTGGTGGGCAGAAAGACTGGAAGCACACAAACCTACACCCACAATTCAGCGTGAGAAGGGAAGTACAACAAAGGTGGGGACACACAGAAGGGACCAGAACCAGCCTTGGCACTCAGGGAAGCCTTCTTGGAATAAGTGACTTTTTTTTTTTTTTTTTTTGGAGACGGAGTCTCGCTCTGTTGCCCAGGCTGGAGTGCAGTGGCGTGATCTCGGCTCACTGCAAGCTCCACTTCCTGGGTTCAAGCGATTCTCTTGCCTTGGCCTCCCTAGTAGCTGGGGATGCACCACCATACCCAGCTAATTTTTGTATTTTTACTAGAGACAGGTGTCACTATGTTGGTCAGGTTGGTCTCGAACTCCTGACCTCAGGTGATCCACTGGCCTTCGCCTCCTACAGTGCTGGGATTACAGGTGTGAGCCACTGTGCTCCACCGGAAGTGACTTTTGAGCTGAGTTATGAAAGTTATGGTGGTTGGCCAGAATGATGAGAGGAAAAGGCTGGGGGCACAGAGCATGAGCAAAGACTGGGTGGCAACGAGAGGCTGCCATGGTGGTGGGACAGAGAGAAGCTCTGGGGCAGGAGCTGAGAGAGGAACCAGAGCTCACTGACCGGTTCTGTGTGCAACATGAAGGCGCTTTTTCCTAAGAGACACTAAGAGCTTTTAAGCAGCAGAGTGACAGGGTCAGATTCACGGTCTGGAAAGGTCACTCAGACTGCCTGGAGGAAGGTCGACATGGCCGCAGCCAGGCCAGCAGTGACGGTGGCCCTCCAGGGCAGAGGCAGCATCCGTGGAGAGATGACATGGACGCATGTCCTGGTTCCTCATGGAGCAGAGCCCTCGTTTCTGGGAGAGGCAGAGCGGTGCAGTGGCTGAGTGTGATCTTGGAAACCTGACTACATGGCTTGAAATCCCAATTGCTTCACTGTGCGACCCTCTCACAGGGCTGGTGAGAGTGTCGAAGGAGCCGTCACATGTAAGGCACTTCCAACAGTACCTGGCAAGGGGTGGGTAAGAGCTCGCTGAGTGATGCTAACAAGGTTGTCACTGTTATGGGCTGCTTGCTGACACAGGCAGTGAGAGGAACACCCACATGCCTGGCATGGGCCATTGGGAGGATGGCATGCGGGCTTTGGGGGAGAAGTGGATGAATTGGGTTTGAGCATGTAGAGATGGAGGCTCCAGTGAGTGAGCAGATGGAGACATCCTGCAGGCTGTTGACCGTACAGGTTTGAAGCTAGGAGACAGGCTGAGTCAAAGATAGTGATTGGGACCTTGTAAGGGTGGAAGAGGTGGCTGAGCCCCTGGGAGCTGATGAGATAGCCAGGGAGAAGGTGGAGGGAGAAGAGAAGAGGGCCCCAAGAGAGCTCTATGGCAAAGGGATGGACCAGGAAGGGTTTTTTTCTAACAGGAAATATTTGAGCCTGTCTAAATGTTGATGGAAGGAGCATATAGAGCACAAGTACACTGTGGAGAAATGGCACTCAGTAAGAGTGGCCTTTAGTATTTTTTCTTATCATTATTATCACCATCATTACCACCACCATCAGCATCACCACCATCACCACCATCATCACCATCATCACCACCATCACCACCACCATCACCACCATCATCACCACCATCACCACCATCACCACCATCATCACCACCATCATCACCATCATCACCACCATCATCACCACCACCACCAGCATCACCACCATCACCACCATCATCACCACCATCACCACCATCACCACCATCATCACCACCATCACCACCACCATCATCAGTGTGAAAGGAAAATATCTTGGGCCCCTTCAAGCTGGGGACTACTAAGGGCAAATCTGCCTCTCACTCTATTCAGAGTCACCCCTTTGCTCACAGAGACAGATGCCACTCTGATTGCCTCCTTTGGAAAGACTTAATAGAAACTCAAAAGAATGCAACCATCTCTCTCTCGCCTACCTGTGGTCTGGAAGGGAGGGGGTGGGGGGGCTTGCTTTGAGTTGTCTCTGCCTTTTTGCATGGAACTAATGTACTTCTTACATATATTCGTGGATGTCTCATGTCTCCCTAAAATGTATAAAACCAAGCTGTGCCCTGACCACCTTGGGCACATGGTGTCAGAACTTCCTGAGGCTGTGTCATGGGCACGTCCTCAACCTTGGCAAAATAAACTTTCTAAATTAACTGAAAGCTGTTTCAAACTTTGGGGGTTCACACCAGTATCACCACCATCATCATTGTCACCATCACCACCATTAGCATCACCACCATCATTACCACTATCACCACCAAGATCACCAGCATCACCACCACCATCAGCATCACCACCATCACCATCACCTCAGCATCACAATCATCATCATCATCATTACCACCATCACTATCACCATCATCACCATCACCACCATCACCACCATCACCAACACAACCATCAGCATCACCACCATCATTACCACCATCACCACCACGATCACCAGCATCACCACCATCAGCATCACTATCACCATCATCAGCATCACCATCATCATTACCACCATCACCACCATGATCACCAGCATCACCATCATCAGCATCACCACCATCACCATCACTTCAGCATCACAGTAATCATCATCATCATTACCACTATCACTATCACCATCATCACCATCACCACCATCATCATCACCGTGATCACCAGCATCACCAACACCTTCATCACCATCATCATTAGCAGCAGCATCACCACCATCACCACCACTACCATCAAACATCACAACCATCATCATCATCATCACTATGACTATCACCACTGTAACCATCACCACCATTATCACCACCATGATCACCAGCATCACCACATCATTGGCATCAACATTATCACCATTACCATCACTGCCATCACAATCTTTTTTTTTTTTTTTTTGAGACGGAGCCTTGCTCTGTCGCCCAGGCTGGAGTGCAGTGGCGCCATCTTGGCTCACTGCAAGCTCCGCCTCCCAGGTTCACACCATTCTCCTGTCTCAGCCTCCTGGGTAGCTAGGACTACAGGCGCCCACCACCACGCCTGGCTAATTTTTTTGTATTTTTTTTTTAAGTAGAGACAGGGTTTCACTGTATTAGCCAGGATGGTCTTGATCTCCTGACCCCGTGATCCACCCGCCTTGGCCTCCCAAAGTGCTGGGATTACAGGCGCATCACAATCTTTAATATGAGAAGACTGGTCAAGGAGCAGTGATGTAGATTATGGCATCATGTTATGCAGCTGATAGGAGTTATTTCTAACAGTTATAACGACATGGGAAAATGCCTATAAAGCTACATGAAGAAAGCAATAGAAAGCATTGTATATGCAATATGTTAACTATGGAAACACATCCAAAACTACTTGAAAAAGAAATACAGGAAGGAAATGCACTCAGAAGTAATAGTGCTATTTCAGGGTGGTAGTGATATGGCTGGGCTTCTTTCTGAATTTGCTATAATGAGTCTGGATGAGTTTTACGATTTAAAGCACATTAAGCTTCATTTTCTAAAAAGAAACAAAGATGGGCACCTGGGGACTGCCTGAGCTAAGGTCATAGCAACCTTGGGTAAATCCCTGTTCTTCAAAGGGCTTTGATTCTGTCTTTAAAAAGAGGGAGCGGGCAAAAGAGCCTTTCCCCGCGGTGTGCCCTCAGAGTCTCTGGCCCAACAGTGATGTCCCAGGAAGGAGAGGCTGTGTGGTTAGACAGCCTCGGGGACCTGGCACTCTCACACCGTGTCCTGGTATCTACAGCCAGGGGTGTCCCCAGCTGGCTGCAAGGCTCAGGCCCTTATTCTGTCACCGCACTCTTTGCTCAAAAGCCACCTCCCTGTGTGCCTGGGCTCAAGTAGCCCCAGTGACTACCGACTTCTTCCCGCCTATCTCCAGTTTCCTCAGCCTCTTCGTTGCTTTCTCCATTCACAGTTTCATGAGAGCAAGAACTCTGGTATCCGCAGCCCCTAGGATGTGCCGCCTCAAGAGTAGGGATGGTGTTTGTTGGGTGAATAGATGAACACAATAGCCCTTCTGGACTCACAAGGCATATTAGTGCATCTAACCCAGTGCCTCCCCCACCCTGGGGGCTATTAACATGCTTTGGAATTGGGTTTCACAGAACATACTTTGGGAGACACTCCTCCAAGACGACCCTGAGCTTCACAGCAGCTCCGCCATTCTATAAGTGGTTCCCATAAACATCTCTGCTATGGGCTGGGCAGGTATCACGAGCATGGCGGATGAGCGTGGTGGCTGCGCGGCTGCTGGCTGGACCCCAGATCCCTGCGTCTGGCTGAGTCCTCTCCCTCTCCTGCTTTTGGCTCTCTGAGCCCTGGAGCTGCCTCAGCCTGGGAAAGAAGTGCAGGAGGGAACTTGCCAAAACAAGGTAGAGGCCTTTCCTGTAGCATCAGTTTCTGAGAACGCTTTCAAATTGGCCAATGCCACGGAGGAGCAATGATTGAAGGTGGAGGAGGGGCTACCTCAGCTGCCACTGTGGCCAGGACTACAGGGCTGCTGCCTGCTGCTCCCAAGGCTTATTTTAAGTGCCAACAGATGCTGTGTTTCTAAACCTGCCTCCTCTGTGTGAATCAGAGTAAAAGAAGCCACATGAAAACAGGGGAACCCTGTGCAGAGGAACCCCACGGGCATCCATGGGCGGCTGGGCAGCCTGGTGGTGATCACAGTCCATTCTATTTTCAGCAGCCGCAGTCTGAGGGCCTGGGAGAACCTAAGGGACTCTGAAGCCCATTTGGCCAAAAGAATCTCAGAAATGTCACTGAGCCTGTGACATCAGTCTCGCCATGACAGGAAATCTGGCCATTTCCTAGTTCAGTCCTGGTAAGGAGGGAGGAATTGTCTCAGATGTTATAAGCTGAAATGTTATAACCACATTCTTTTTTTTTGTGGGGGTGGGGGGTGGGATGGAGTTTCACTCTGTCACCCAGCCTGGAGTGCAGTGGTGCAATCTTGGCTCACTGCAACCTCTGCCTCCCAGGCAGAATCAAGCGATTCACCTGCCTCAACCTCCCAAGTATCTGATTACAGGCGCCTGCCAGCAAGCCTGGCTAATTTTTGTATTTTTTTACAAAATTATGGGGTTTTGCCATGTTGGCCAGGCTGCTCTCGAACTCCTGACCTCTGGTGATCCTCCTGCCTCAGCCTCCCAAAGTGCTGGGATTCCAAGCGTGAGCCACCACACCCGGCCACCTCTGTATGGTTAGCCTTCTCCCACAGCATTTCCCAAGATGGATGTGTGGAATATTGATCCCTGGGCCAATCACCAGTGCCTTAGGAGCAAAGGTGTCTGATGCTCGAGATGGGGAAATGCCCAAATGCATAATCTTCCTATGCCTGTCAGAGGCAACTTGCGCTCACATCTCTATATGTCACATCTCTATATGCTGCAGTGTGCAGCACAGTCTCAAATTATTTGAAACTCTAGTAGCACCCACTCAAATAGTGCTCTGTAGACAACAGGCTGAGAACGCCAGCACAGAACGTAGCTGTGAGAACTGGGAGTTCCACCCTTAGCTCTGCTACCAACTTGCTGAGTGACCTGGGGCGAGTACCTCAGTGTCTCTAACCCCTGATATACTGGTTATGTGCTCCTGCTAAATCTCATGTTGAATGCCATCCCCAGTGTTGGAGGTGGTTGGATCATGGGGGTGGATTTCTCATGAATGGTTTAGCACCATCCTCTTGGTGCTTCTTCGTGATAGTGAGTGAGTTCTTGCAAGATCTGGTTGTTTAAAAGCATGTGGCACCTGCTCCTCTCCCGTCTCTCTTGCTCCTGCTTTCACCATGCGAACTGTCTGCTCCCACTTCATGTTCTGCCGTGAATAAAAGCTCTTTGCTTGAGGCCTCCCCAGAATCCAAGCAGATGCTGGCACCATGCTTCCTGTACAGCCTGCAGAACCATAAACCAATTAAAAGTCTTTTCTTTTTTTTTCTTGAGACAGAGTCTCACTCTGTCACCCAGGCTGGAGTGCAGTGGCACGATGTCCGCTCACTGTAACCTCTGCCTCCCAGGTTCAAGTGATTCTCCTGCCTCAGCCTCCCAAGTAGCTGGGACTACAGGTGTGCTCCACCATGCCTGGCTAAATTTTGTATTTTTAGCAGAGATGGTGTTTCACCATGTTGGCCAGACTGGTCTCGGACTCCTGACCTCAAGTGATCTGCCTGCCTCAGCCTCCCAAAGTGCTGGGATTACAGGCATGAGCCACTGCACCTGGCCATGCTGAGCTAATTTTTGTAATTTTAGTAGTGGCAGTGTTTCACCATTTCAGCCAGGCTAGTCTTGAACTCCTGACCTCAAATGATCCATCCACCTCGGCCTCCCACAGTGCTGGGATTACAGGCGTGAGTCACTGTGCCCAGTCATCTTGTCTTTATAAATTACCCAGACTTGGATATTTCTTTTTCTTTCTTTCTCTTCTCTTCTTTTCTTTCTCTCTCTTTTTTTTTTTTTTTTTTTAAATGAAGTCTCACTCTGTTGCCCAGGCAGAAGTGCAGTGGTCTGATCTTGGCTCATTGCAACCTCTGCCTCCCAAGTTCAAGCCGTTCTCCCACCTCTGTCTCCCAAGTAGCTGGGATTACAGGCATGGGTCACCATGCCCAGCTAATTTTTTTTGTATTTTTTGTAGAGACAGGGTTTCACCATGGCCAGGCTGGTCTGGAACTCCTGACCTCAAGTGATCTGCCTGCCTCAGCCTCCTAAAGTGCTGGGATTACAGACGTCAGCCACCACACCCGGCCTTCAGGTATTTCTTTATAGCAGTTTAAGAATGGCCTAATACACCCTCTTTCTTCTCTTCAAAGAGGGGCGATGGATCCTGCTTCTCAGGGCTCTGTATGAGATGAGATGAATTGACAATTCCTAATATGGACGAGGAAGTGGAGCAACAGAGACTCCCAGGCTGCCCGTGTAGCTGCTGTGGAGAATGGCTTGGCAATATTTAGTGCATGCCCCAGAAAATCGGTAGTCCCACTTCCAGGTAGGATCCAGATAATCTCTTGCAAATATGTACAAAAAACTTGCGCAATAATGTTTGTGGTTATGTAACTGAATGTTGAAATGACCTTTCAGCCGAGGAGCCAAGATCCAATAGATGTGTTTTCCAGAGGCGCTGTTAGACCATGAGCAGCAGTTACAAAAGAGGTTTCCGAGACTCCTCCTGGGCATCCTCATCCATGGTAAGAGTACTAAAGGGTTGGGAATTAGACATTTTCAGAAGTAATATTTGTAAGGAGGATTTCTTTGGGAGGAAGTTGAGCTGTTGATTCCAACCCTGTTTCTCTCGAGGGAGGACCCGGGAGGGTACATCTACCTAAGCCACTCGGAGGGCTTCATATGTGCCGTCTGCGATTTGTGGACCAGTGCCTCAAAAGCGCCAGCTGCCCAGAGAAGGCTGCATGTGGAAGGCAGTAACTGCCCACCCACTGTTGCAAGGTGTGGGTGTGGGAGGCACAAGTGTCCCCTGGGACCAGATGTGAACCTCTGAGCAAGGATGGGACGGGTCGTCTAAGATCCTGTCTAGTGGGCTTCCCCAGAGGGTGGTGGGATCTCCGCAGGAAGGAGGCCAATGGAGGCAGCCCTCCCGGTGCTTCAGGGCTGCAGAAGGAGGCTGTACCTCAACAGAACACCTTCATTCAGGTCCAGGGCACTGCAGCTGAGAGGTGATCAGCAACGTTGTGGTTCTCCACGAACCTCTGATAGCTCTCTCAGAAGGTCAAGTGAAACATACGCCCCACCCACAAAGTCAACCAGAGTTTCCCTCTCTCTCTCTCTCTCCCCACATCCCAACCCTTCCTAGCTCAGAACCAGCCCTGGCAAGCCGGAGAGAGGGGCGGTGCTCTGCTCTTCGGCCACTAGGTGGCGCACCTGCAGCTGGCCGCGGGGCTGCAAGGCGGTTGGGAGGGGAGGTTTTAAATTTATAACCCAAGTTCAAGGTCTTTTCATAATTACTTATTCAGTCTGCTAGATCAGCTACTCGTGTTTTCAGCCTAAATAACCAAATTTGTTCTTAACTGGCCCGCATTATAAGCCCAGGCGTCATCTGTGTTCCAGAGCCCCTGAATCTCATGTCCCCTCCGGCTTCTTGCATGCCGGGGTCCCCTGAGATCAGCGGGAAAGTGTGTGCTGCCCCCAGCCCCGCCCCAGCTCCCTAGTGCAGGGTGGTGTGCGCGTGTCCCACTTTTATTGAAACATAGAGTTGACCTATGGACCCCCTGGGACACCCCGGGAGGGCACGGACTTCCTGCAGGGGAGGCTCCCCTTAAACAAGGCTCCTTCTTTTTTTTTTTTTTTTTTTGAGACGGAGTCTTGCTCTGTCACCCAGGCTGGAGTGCAGTGGCCGGATCTCAGCTCACTGCAAGCTCCGCCTCCCGGGTGCATGCCATTCTCCTGGCTCAGCCTCCCGAGTAGCTGGGACTACAGGCACCCGCCACCTCGCCCGGCTAGTTTTTTGTAATTTTTAGTAGAGATGGGGTTTCAGCGTGTTAGCCAGGATGGTCTCGATCTCCTGGCCTCGTGATCCGCCCGTCTCGGCCTCCCAAAGTGCTGGGATTACAGGCTTGAGCCACCGCGCCCGGCCGGCTCCTTCTTTCAAGAGGGAACTGGGAACTCCTAAAGGCTCCTGTGGTCCGGTCTGGCCTACCATCAAGGTAGGGAAGATCCAGCCTGGGTGGCCCAGAAGGGGGTCTCCTGAGGTGGCCTAAAGTACAGCTGGGGACCTGGCAGGAGGGGCTGGAAGGAGCCCAGGTTTCAGACAGCACTGAGCATCCCGCCTGCAGGAGGAGGTGGGGAGGGGCAGGGATGCCACTGGGCATCGAGCAGCGGGGTTGGGGTGCAGAATTGGGCTCTGGAGAAGGGTTCAGAACTGGGGGCTGCATGCTTGACACCCCACCCTGAACTGCTCAGCAGGGAGGCCAGGCAGCTGCTCTATGCTCCTGTGCTGCAAGTCATGCAGCGCCAGGCTCCGAACCACAGGGTCAGGTTTGACAGCCCGAGAAACTGAAATCATCAAGTTTGTCAGCTGTTACAATGTCATGGTGTCCTCACATAAAGTGTTCTTACCACAGCGGCAGACTGACGTATTTATAGGTGAAATGGCACAGTGGCTTAGACTTGCTTTTTTTTTTTTTTTTTAGAAACAGGGTGTTGCTCTGTCACCCAGGCTGGAGTGCAGTGGTGCAATCACAGCTCACTGCAGCCTCCTGGGGTCAAGTGAGCCTCCCTCTTCAGCCCAAGTAGCTGGGACTACAGGTGCACTCTACCACACTCAGCTGAGGTTTTAGTTTTTTGCAAAGATGAGGTCTCCGTATATTGCCCAGGCTGGTCTCAAACTCCTGTAGGCTTGTTTTAAAAAATACTCCATTTTGGCCAGGTGCAGTGGCTCACACCTGTAATCCCAGCACGTTGGGAGGCTGAGGTGGGCAGGAGTTGAGACCAGCCTGGCCAACATGGTGAAACACTGTCTCTATTAAAGACACCCAAAAATTAGCCAGGTGTGGTGGCGGGCGCCTGTAATCCCAGCTACTCGGGAGACTGAGGCAGGAGAATTGCTTGCACCCCGGAGGCAGAGGTTGCAGTGCGCTGAGATCACACCACTGCACTCCAGCCTGGGCAACAGGGCGAGACTCCGTCTCAAAAAAAAAAAAAAAAAAAAAAAACCCAAAAACCAAACTAAACCAAAACAAAAAACTCCATCTCCCCCAAAAGTTAGGCGAGACAGAGGAAACAAGATTTTCTAAATTTTTTTTTTTTTTTCTTTAACCAGGGGAAAGCATGAACACAGTCCCCATGACCACAGATGATGCAGCCAAGTTTCCTACTTTTGGGGAAATCGCAGGGGTCAGCATGTCCGGAGTGCAGTGGATAAGCCTTGCCCTGGGAAGACCACTTTCGTGATCACGGTATCTCCCCTGCCAAATGAGTACGCTGATAATTTTTAGCCTGGGCGAGAGGCTCTCTCTCTACTTCTGTGAATGTTTGAAATGTTCTGTAAAGTTTTTTTCTTTTTTCTTTTTTTTTGAGACGGAGTCTCACTCTGTCGCCCAGGCTGGAGTGCAGTGGCGCGATCTCGGCTCACTTCAAGCTCTGCCTCCCGGGTTTACGCCATTCTCCTGCCTCAGCCTCTCGAGTAGCTGGGACTACAGGCGCTCGCCACCACACCCAGCTAATTTTTTGTATTTTTAGTAGAGACGGGGTTTCACCGTGTTAGCCAGGATGGTCTCGATCTCCTGACCTCGTGATCCGCCCACCTCGGCCTCCCAAAGTGCTGGGGTTACAGGTGTGAGCCACTGCGCCCGGCCTTTTTTTTTTTTTAAGACTGATTTTGCTCTTGTTGTCCAGGCTAGAGTGCAGTGTCATGGTGTCAGCTCATTGCAACATCCGTTTTCCAGGTTCAAGTGATTCTCCTGCCTCAGCCTCCCAAGTAGCTGGGATTACCAGCATGTGCCACCACACCCAGCTGATTTGTATTTTTAGTAGAGACAGGGTTTCACCATGTTGGCCAGGCTGGTCTCGAACTCCTGACCTCAGGTGATCCGCCTGCCTCGGCCTCCCAAAGTGCTAGGATTACAGGCATGAGCCACCGCGCCCAGCCAAAGTTTTTTTTAAAAAGAGAATCTGCAGGAAGAACAGGCCTGGATTTAGTTTTCTTTCTCTTTTTTTTTTTTTTTTGAGACGGAATCTTGCTCTGTCCCCCAGGCTGGAGTGCAGTGGCGCGATCTCGACTCATGGCAAGCTCCGCCTCCTGGGTTGACGCCATTCTCCTGCCTCAGCCTCCCGAGTGGCTGGGACACCATGCTTGGCTAATTTTTTTGCATTTTTGTAGAGACGGGGTTTCACCGTGTTAGCCATGCTGGTCTCGATCTCCTGACCTCTTGATCCACCTGCTTCAGCCTCCCAAAGTGCTGGGATTACAAGGATGAGCCACCATGTCTGGACCTAGAGTCAGTTTTCACCTTGCATCAAGCACGTGTTCCTCAGCTTTTCACCAAAACCTGTCCCCCCAGTTGTGGATTGGACCATTCCCGTCTGCCCTTTCCTATGTGCTCCTATGCCTGTAAGACAGGATGACAGCAGCCTGTTCCCAAACCACAGAAGAGATGGCTAATGAATGGAATAGCCAACCTTTGGGTGATGGAAGTAACCATTCGAAAACATGTGGGGGGCTGGGGAGATGCCAGAATAGGCTTTCCAGTGAGGTACGGCAGCCCCTGCCAGGGAGCCCCTTCTCACCCCGGCGGCCAGGCACCTAAGATCTACCAATGCCAAGAATCCACTGAACTTTGCCTCTCCCCAGTTCCAACTGGCCTGGAAACTCCCTCCACCTCTTCACCCGCACCCCCACTGGGCTCCTGACAGCCCTGTGCGACCTGTGGCCTCATGTTCTCTCTTCCCTACGTGGCTGAGGCTGTCCCCACCTTGCCTGTATCTCCCGCCGGGCGCTGCCTGCGCATGGAGACGCTGGAATGCCTGTTGCTAAGCCAGTGCACAGCCCACACTGGCTCCTGTGAGCACCACATCGAGCTGCCCTGCTGGGGACACAAGATCCTCCGTGTGAGGGACTGTCTTCTGCTCCACCACCGCCCTCCTGGCTCTCCCTCCTCTCCGCAGCTCCCTTACCTGCCCTTGGATACTGGAGTCCCCCAAGCTGGCTCGGAAGCTTCTTCTCCTGGCTTGGGTTGAGCAATCTACAATCTCAAGCACACCCAGGCTCCCAAAACCAGCCTCTGAGGAGAGCCTCCTGTGTTACCTCCCGCAGGATGTTTACCTCCCTTCCCTGGTGGTGTCACTCTTCAAATCAACTTCCCAGGCCCTGGAGGCGGGCGGCAGCCAGCTGGCAGCCTCCAGAGTCCCCAGAGAGACAGGGTCTCATTTTGCCGCCCAGGCTGGAGTGCAGTGGTCTGACCAAGGCTCACTGCAGCCTCGACCTCCCAGGCTCAAGCAATCCTCCCACCTCGGCCTCCAGAGTAGCTGGGATTACAGGCACACACCACTACACTCAGCTACTTTTTAAAGTTTTTGGTAGAGATGGGGTCCCGCTGTGTTGCCCAGGGTGGTCTTGAACTCCTGGGCTCAAGCGATCCTCCTGCCTCAGCCTCCCAAAGTGCTGGGATTACAGGCTGGGCCACTGTGCCTGGCCTCTTTTATGATTTTCTTAACATTTCATCTTCTCTAGCTTACTTTATTCCAAGAGTGTACTATATAATACATATTAACAAAGTATGTGGAAATTGTTCTCAGTGAGGCGTCCAGTCAACAGTAGGCTATCAGTAGTTAGGTTTTTGGACAGTAAAAAGTTATATGTAGGTCTCTGCGTGTGGGGTCAGCACCCCTACCCCGCTGCTGTTCAAGGGTCAACTGTGCTCTTCCGCAAGCTTTAAAGCATGGGAACGCCAGTGCCTACCCTGTTCTCGAGGAAATCCAGTGTTCCCTTGATACTTGCTTGACCTTATCTAAACAGGATCGCCACGGAGACGTTACTCTGTAAAAGCAACAATTTCATCTTAACACAAAGTTTAAAATAGTAAATTAAAAAAAATCCCGAGGGCTTTTTGTTCACTGGAAAATTCTCTCATGCTAACAGACTTAATTATTGTAACTTCAAATAAATCGTAATCTTTCCTTTCCTTTCATCTTTCCTCATCTTACGTGTTGCAGGGAAGCCAGGCTAAGAGCTGCCCGGTTCCCGAGCCTCTCGTTCTGGGAGAATCCTGGAGGTTCAAGGCCTTGCTTGCCTGAGAGGTGCTGAGCAGCGGCACGGGGCCATTGCTGGCTGTGTTAACAGTGACTGAATGAACAGTGAACACCTGCAAGGTTAATACTGCACTGGTCAAAGAATTTCATTTACAATGAAATGAAGCCATTTTAAATCCATCAAATTCATTCATTCATTCATAAAATGATTAATTCATTACAAAGAGAGCTATAGTAGTTTACATATATATAAAATAGTACATATATCTAAAATATTTGTGTATTTTTTTTTATCCTTTGTCTATTATTAAGCTTGGAAAATAGGAGTGCATTGAAATAAAAGTAGACCTTACTGACATGTAAGTCAATAATGAATGCCTTTTCCTTCCCTCATCTTATCATTCCCTCCATTGTTAATTGAAAAACAATTGCTTTTGCCAGTATTCACAAAACCACATAAACTGACAACTGAGTATGGTAATAGGCCAAATCCTTTATAGTTATCTCCCCTGATGAATGTTTCCACACCATCTGCAAACTACAGTCTCATCTGCAAACTACAGTCTCACCTGCAAATGGCCCAGGTGAGAACAAAATCTGCGTATGAAACAGAACATAGTGTGAATCATATCTAATTTTAAATATTTTAATTTATATGCTTTCATGAATATAGGTCAATAAGAAATCCACTTTTCAGATTTTATTTCATTATAGAATATATTTGACAAGGATACATACAAACAGATTCATCTTCAATAATACATGGTGTTTACTGGTGCCCTGCGCTTCCGCAGTAGGCTGGTGATGCCATCAAAAATGTTTCTGAAAGTTGCACTTAATCAGCCACTCTAAACAACCAGTGCCATAGAGCTCAGATAATTCCATTCATTTGCTTGCCTAGAATGAGTAAAAATCTTAATATTTGTTTTAAAGTCTGTTTATTACTCTTCTATTTAAAAATTTGAGATACATTCCCCAATGTAAACAATAAATTTCAATCTGTCACACAATCGAAATGGATAAGGCCTTCTTGACAAATTTCTGCCACCTCCGTTTAACGCATCAGAACTCGATCTTATCTCACACTGTAATGAGTCGCCCATGCACAAAAGACAGGAAAAGCAGCTGCCCTGGTACCTGGTGGAGCCCTTCGGGACTTCTGTCTGCAGGTTTACGGTACGCTCGAGAGATCTTTCTGACTTGGTCTACTTGGTCGTAAAATACAAATATACAACGTCCATAAGCATAAGACAGTAAAGCCTAGTCTGACATATTTATTTTGAATTGCTAGAATCCTATACAAGTACAATATCATCTCATGCCAAGTAATATACACAAGAAGGTGGCAAAATGTCTCACCGTGAATCAGGGCGTGTGAACAAGGGATGGGGGATGCAAGCCAGGTGGGTGTGAAGAGGCTGACCGCATCCGGTTAGGCAGGACGGTGTCACTGAAACTCGGAAACGCCTGTGTACCCTGCTGAAATATTTAAGTCAATTAGGAGTAGAATCTGCTTAGCACAAGAGGAATACAAGCCCTCTCTCACAGCCTCCCCAAGGGAGAATGTAAGGAAACCTTGGAAAATGTAACCAAATACAGTCTCATCTTTGCGTCTCCTGATTCAGCCGTGCAAATCAGTTATTCACTCTTCTTAAGTGATCTGTCCTTTTAGGACCAATTCCTCAACAGCCATCATGGTTCAGTACCTCATTATCATCATAAATATTTGACTTAGCAAGCTAGATGGTGGAACAGTGAAGACTATATACAATGTTTTAAAAGGCATTCTGTGACCATTTTTGAAGAGTTCATAGAAAAGTTACTAAGAATATACCAGTTACTTCTGTTGACGTCGCTGTAATGTAAACGTTGGAACCTTGTTGGTATTCAATGTGCACTGTGTCATATATTGTACAACAAAAGTGAACACGGAACCACTGATCCGCTGTGGCGCCTGCTGGCGCACTAAGCTAAGGTAGCCGGCAGAGGGCCCAGTTTTCCTGAGGTTTGTAAGAATTTTTTAAACAAAACAGAAATCACAGTGACCAAGGGTAATGTGAGTCTGTGTCTTCCTTGCCATGCTGCTCCCCACAGCTCTCGGTGGGGACTAAATAACACGCCACTGCATGATGCTCGTGTCTTTCCCGCCCGTGGAGATGAGGTGGCTGTCTTCACAGAGGAAATCGACGTTGGTGACGTGGCTGCTGTGCCCGCCGTAGATGTGGCTCGGAGCCTGGAGGGAATGATATGGGGGAAAGCTTCCTTTACTACAAGGCAAACCATCTGGGATGGGAAAGTGCTTGAATTCTCACTGCATGCTTTCATTCCTTTACTCGCCCTCCACTCGGCAGCTCTCACTTGGGCACCTGTTCTGTGCGTGACACAGAAGGGACACAGAAACAAAGCCCACAGTCCTTGTGGCCTGGTAGGGGACAAATACGAGCAAATGACTGCCCTCGGCTGAGAGATTCGTTCAATATCAGAGGTGCCAGGTATGAGGTCGCCCCAAAAGCGGGCCTAACCAGATGCCTGGGGCTAAGGGCGAGGGGTCTTCTTGCTGAAGGAGGATCAGGGTCAGGGTGACGGAGGATGAGGAAGGGTGCCCCAAGACTCAGGGCTGGCTCAGCTGAGCAGGGGCACAGCAAGGGGGTCGTGGCGGAGGGCAGAGCTGTGAGCCTGTGGAGCCACAGAGGTAGACGAGCGGATCTGAAGGGCCCTGTGGGTCCTGTGGGGCTTGGGGTTTCCCTAAGGGCAGCCGGAAGTGCTCTGGGCACGGATAACAGAGTCACATCCGCCTCTGTGACTGGCAGCACTCACTCACAGCCCATTTCCATTTAGTCTCCCAACAGGTCGGGCATACGTGCACGCCCCATGGGGGACAAGATTAGCGAAGAAACAAGCCCTTTACCCTGAACTGCGAGCAGGGGTATGAGAAGAGGTGCACTTTGCCAAAGTCGTCGCCTGTTGACAGGAGTTTCTTCTCGTGGGCCCGAGAGACGGCATTGATGTCGGTTCCATCTGAGCCTTCTGGCCACACTCCTAAAACAAAGACCGCAAACGGCGCTGGAGACATCAAGGGCCACAGGGCCACGGCGTGCAGGAGCCGCCCACTGGACAGTCCTGAACACAAAACTGCCTCAAGTCCAGCTTTAGAAACAAGGGTCAAAAAAGCACAACAGCCTCGGTTCCTGGCCTCTCCCTGTGCGCCCAGTCTCCTCTCACTCAGGCCAGTCTCCAATGCGCTGCTGCGCGAAAGGAGCAGAGACAAGCTTTCCGAGCGGCCAGGTCTTCTGAGGCCTCTTCTCGAGGCCAAGGCAGACGGTGCCAGGAACCCCGGTTCCCAACTCAATGCCTCTCCTTGATCTCTGAAGCATCTGGTGGGAAGCTGCCCTGTCCTCAAGCCTGCAGTTTCCTTGTTCTTGCTATAATTCTGTACAAGAGCAGGTGTCTCCAAAGGCCTTTTAACCCTGGGTGTGCATGTGTTTCTTGGGGTCACTCACTGTGGCTGCTGCTTGCTTGGGGCAGCCTGGCAGCTGTGCCCATCATTACTGGCTCCAGGCTCTGCATCCCTGAGCCCAGGTGGGCCTGGAGGATGGGTAGGTGGGGGACCCTTTTAACAATACCTGTGGCTAGGAGAGGGCTGGATGCATGTCGGGTTTGACGGGGAGCTCTGGAGCGAACCTCTGGATCTCAGCACTGAACACCACAAAACTGCAAATTCTCACCAATCTACTGACTTGTGGTCTTATGTAAAGAGATGATAAATACTACCTTTAAAAATTCTATTAATTTACAGCCCTTTAATTTAGGTTACTTATGAATATATTCCTAAAGTGAACTTTGAAGAAAGTGAAATTTCTAGTTTAAGAACAAAAAATATATAAATAATAACCGTCACAAATGATAAGTTGACTGAGTGCCATCTGGCCCACCCAGGTCCACATGGCACAACCTGATAGGAGAGGGTCCCAGGGATCCGCCGCCCTGTACGATGGAGAAGGGTTAAAAACCCATCTTTCTGGTTCTTCTCAGCAGGCCATGGCCAGGCAAGCTCCGGCCCGACCCCAGGGTGCGGCAGGAGGTGTGGCGCACAGGCCTCCCGTAGCAGCAGAGCAGTCTGACAAGACTGGTGACCAT
This sequence comes from Theropithecus gelada, assembly GCF_003255815.1. Lineage (NCBI taxonomy): Eukaryota > Metazoa > Chordata > Mammalia > Primates > Cercopithecidae > Theropithecus > Theropithecus gelada. The sequence goes on along the minus strand of NC_037675.1, from coordinate 101,435,676 downwards.
GAGACTCCACAGCTACTGAAGACATATTTTAAAAGGAGACGCTCTTTTGTTGGAACCAGTGAAATCTGCAGCAAACTCACCAAAAACATGGAATCCCAAAGTGCAGGTATAGGTAGCCCATTCAATGTCTCTCGTAGTTTCCACACTTACGACTTGCTTACAGGCAGAGGGAACCCCTGCAAAAAGCAAACACAGTCTGGTGACATCTAAGCCAAGGCCCCACCCCTCCCCTGGGCAAGGCTGAGCCCCCAGAGCTGTGCCCCGTTGGGTACAGAGCCCTCCCCGGAGAGGGAGACCCTCCACTTCCCAGTCGGGCGGGAACCACATGTGCACAGCTGTGAGCTCCCCTGGAACTGAGCCCGAGCCCCTGGGCCTGGGTGGAGACGCCCTCTTCTTTGTTTTTTTCCCATCTCCGTCTCTGTTCCCAGTCTGGCTTCTCTTGTCTCTGGTTCCTGGGTCTCCGCCTGCTGCCTGCCCCTGCCAGAGCCCCTGAACACAGCTCTGCCTCTGCTGTCAGGCCCCCCAGCTTCCCCATCCCCCTCAGTCCCTTCAGCTCTGAGTCAGGAATGGAGGTTATTGAAACCAGTCACACCAAGGGCCTCCCAAGGAACATTTGTGTGTTCCCCAAATGAGCTCTCACCAGCAGAGTACGAGACCTCATCTGAGAAGGTTCTAGACCCAGGGACTGTGCCTGAAAACCATCCATTCCTGTGCCTGTGTCAGGCAGGACCTGGACAGGGAGGAGGTGAGATGGTGTGGCTGCCCTCCCCACTGGAGGGAGCTCAGTCTTGGTACACACTGCCCTGCTTTCCCTGCCACCAGTGTCCTGCCTGTCCTGGTCCTCAACAAGTGGTGACGCTCAAGTGAGTGTGACTCCCCTACCCCTGTGGGCTCTTGGGGCCTGTGTTTTGGGCTCTGAGCCCTTCCCTGCATCATGGGGCCAAGCCAGAAAGCGCTGTGGATCATCTGAGAAGATGCAGGGGAGGAACGCTGCACTTTCTAGTAACTTCCAGCAGGGCAGCAGTGAGGCCTTCCTTGTGCCCCATGAGCTGACCTGTGTGGCTCAGAGTGGGGCACGTGGCAGGTGCTTGGTGGGTGTCTGAGGAACCAGTGCATGGCACGAGGATATGCTTGTAAGTGCCAGCCGCGATCATCCTCACTGTGCCTGGGCCCAGACACTGGCCAGGGTGGGGTTGGAAGAGGAGGAGGAGGGGTCCCAGGGCTGCCGTCTACCCAGGTGGGAGGGACTTCATGGTCCCTCCTGTGAGGATAACACCTTGACAGGCCCTCCTCTTGCCTGGACAGCTCTGGACCCACTCACTTCGGCCACATCCACCCAGACCCACCCCCTTCTGCCACATCTGCTTGCCCCCAGAACCCCTCTGCAGGGCTTGGCCTTCTTCCCCTCTGGGCAGGCCCAGCATCTTCTCCTCCACAGGGGCTCGCAGTCAGCAGGAAACCAGAAGGACCCAAGAGGCCACACAGCCCCACGCCTCTATGTTACAGAGGCAGAAACCACGGCCTAGAGATGATGGCACGTGCCTAAGTCATACGGAAGGTGGGTTTCCACAGAGGCCTCCTGGGTCTCAGAGTGAACACTTTCTGAGATCGAGACTTCCTACACCCCCAGGGTGGTACTCACAGTAGAGGATTTCGTAGTCTCCGGAATTTGACACGAGGAATTGCGAGTTTACAGACCAGTCCAGGTGAGTAATGAAGCTGGAATGACCCTGGGAGAGAAAAACACCATCTTCATTTCACTGGCCTTAGAAGTCCCTGCCAACGCCGTTCCGTTGTAGTTAAATGACTGCATGCAGGTACAGCAGGAGCGACAGGGCCACCGTCAGCGCTTACCGAGCACTTGCCCACTCGCGTGTACTTCCTCCCGTTGTCACTGACACCATATATATAGATGCAGTTGTCATGCGAGCCTATGGCTAAGAAATTCCCATCTATAAAAAGATGACAAATCACATTTCAGATGTTAACAATACACATTTTATTCGTTACAAAGGATAATGGTAGCTGCCACCACAGATTTAGACAAAATCACCAGATTAACGTATTGCCAAGAGAAACATCTGCCTTTGAATGAATCCTCTGCTACTTCCAAAGCTATCTTTTGAAAAATACACACCTGGCCAGATGATAAAATCTGGTAAAGATTTATAAGTTTTTATGAACTCTTTTGTTTTTGAGACAGGGTTTTGCTGTATCACCCAGGCTGGAGTGCAGTGGTGTGATCATAGCTCACTGCAGCCTCAACCTCCTGGGCTCAAGTGATCCTAGGCAAGTAGCTGGGACTACAGGCGTGTGCCACAACACTTGGCTAATTTAAAAACATTTTTTTTTTTGTAGAGTTAGAGTCTCGTTGTGTTGACCAGGTTGGTTTCAAACTCCTGAGCTCAAGTGATCTGCCTGCCTTGGCCTCCCAAGGTGCTGGGATTACAGGCGTGAGCCACTGCACCCTATACATTCTTTTCATACAATTTTATGACATCTTATAGGCCCTTCCCTGTCCCAATCACTGAAGGATGGAGACTAAATTCCTTGGAGGGGCCCACAAAGCCCACCAGGATGGCCTTCCAGCTATGGCACTCCTCACTGAACACACGGGTTCACTCAGGCCTCTGCACTCACTGCCCTCTGCCTGGACAGCCCTTCCCGCCTCTCTTTCCAGGGGTATCTTCGTATCTTCTCCCCCTGGGTTTCTGGTTCTGGGAGGGCCTAAGGACTCAGGCTGTGATGCTTGTGTGGAAACACACGGGAAGGAGCCCTTTGCAACAAAAGGCAGCAGCAGCCCTGGTGGCTGGAAGCGACCACACCGTGCACGCTGCGCAGGGAGGAGGACCCAGGGCGCCCAGGACAGGAAACCGGGCCTGGAGGTGAGTCCGGGAAAAGGTCAGACTTTCCTGAGCCAGCAAGCAAAAAGAAGGACTGGAAACCTGGAGCCACGCAGGGTCCAGAACAGAATGCAGGGCAGCGGGGGTCTCTCCGCTCCAGCAAGGGGGCTGCAAGTCCTCCATCCACAAAACACAGTGAGCAGTGCATTTTCATAGCAGTCAGGAGGCTCCACTTGGACAATATTTGTACAGGGCCTGGTGCTCACAGGAGCGTAAAGCATCAGGAAGGGTTGTTTCTCCCCTCCCTCTTTCCTGTGATGTTCCTTCCGCCAGGCGGGAATCCTGCAGGACCCAGGGTGGCCTGGCGCCTCAGGGAATGGTATTTTAGGAAGTGTTGGCCTAGGCCAGGTCAAAATAGGGGCGATGTAAGACCAATGCAGCCTACCCAAATCAAGAATCCTGAAGGAATGAGGCAACTACACATTTTTTGCTGAAAAAACCAAAAAGGACTACTGTAGCCAGAGATGGGCTGCCATCGGCTGCTGATGAGGCTTGAGAAGGCCAGGTGACCACGCCGGAAACCAACTGTCCTTGCGATCAGTGCCTGCAACTGGCCATGCCTGGACAGCAACAGTGACGATGACCACAATAAACACGAAATGCTACTAACAATGGCCACTTAATGATACCAATTACAATTACTAAATGGCCAATATGGATTTTTTTTTTTTTTTTTTTTTTTAGATGGAGTTTCACTCTTGTTGATCAGGCTGGGGAGTGCAATGGTATGATCTTGGCTCACTGCAACCTCCGTCTCCTGAGTTCAAGCAATTCTCCTGCCTCAGCCTCCCAAGTAGCTGGGATTACAGGTACATGCCACTGCACCTGGCTAATTTTTGTATTTTTAGTAGAGATGGGGTTTCACCATTTTGGCCAGGCTGGTCTTGAACTCCTGACCTCAGGAGATCCACCTGCCTTGGCCTCCCAAAGTGCTGGATTACAGGCGTGAGCCACCGTGCCCGGCCTGGTCAATATGTTTGAGAGTCTGCTATGTGCTAGGTCCAATTCTAAACTCTTCCTGTATTAACTTATTTAATCCTTGTAACAACCTCATGAAATAGATATAATTATCCCCATTTTTCAAGAGAGGAAAGTGAGGCATGTACAACAAACTAACTCGTCCAAGGTTGCACAGGTTTCCTGAAACTGGCTTAAACCCAGGGAGTCTGCCTCCAGGGGCACTGCCCCTCCAACCAGCTGTAGGGTAAAGAAGAGCTGAAAATCTGTCACGTGACATGGCAGGGGATTGGCTGTCCACTCTTATGCAAAAGGTCTCAAAGAACTACTCGATCAGGCCAGGTGCAGTAGCTCACGCTTGTAATCCCAGCACTTTGGAAGGCTGAGGCGGGCAGATCACCTGAGGTCAGAAGTTTGAGACCAGCCTGGCCAACGTGGTGAAGCCCTGTCTCTACTAAAAATACAAAAATTAACTGGAGGCAGTGGCACACACCTGTAGCCCCAGCTACTAAGGAGGGTGAGGCTGGAGAATGGCTTGAACTCGGGAGGCGGACATTGCAGTGAGCCGAGATCGCACCACTGTACTCTAGCCTGGGCGACAGGGCGACATTCCATCTCAAAAAAAAAAAACAAAAAAAACACAACTACCTGATCATTTGTGAACTCAAAAAATAATGAGGTCTCTTTCACAATGGAACCATTTGTTTGGTTTTTTTCTTGAGATGGGGTCTTGCTGTGTCACCCAGGCTGCAGTGCTGCAGTGCAATCCCTGCTTACCACAGCCTCGACCTCCTCGACTCCTGCCATGGTGTCCAGAGCAGCTGGGACTACAGGCGTGCGCTACTACGCCAGGCTAATTTCTTAATTTTTCTGTTGAGACAGGGGTCTCACTATGTTGCTCAAGCTGGTCTTGAACTCCCGCGCTCAAGCAAAACGTCCTCGGCCTCCCAAAGTGCTGGGATCACAGGTGTGAGCCACTGTGCCCGGCCATAATGGAACTATTTGTTATTTAACAAACAGGTTTAAGGCAATTGATTAATTACTTAAGAAAAAAAGTCATGTTACAACATCATCCCCCAAAAAAGTTCACTTAAAAATGAGCTTCGAGGCACAATTTTCATGCAGCAAAATGCACACATTTCAAGTGCATGGTTCGAGGAGTTTTGATAAATATACCTGTGTAACCACCATCCCCATATCAGTTTTTTCTTTTTTTTTTTTAGATGGAGTTGCCCAGGCTGGCGTGCAATGGTGCACGGACCCTCTGCCCCTCTGCCTCCTGGGTTCAAGCGATTCTCCTGCTTCAGCCTCCCAGGTAGCTGGGATTACAGGTGCCTGCCACAGCGTCTGGCTAATTATTTTGCATTTTTAGTAGAGATGGGGTTTCGCCATGTAGGCCAGGCTGGTCTCGAACTCTTGATCTCAGGTGATCCACTCGCCTCGACCTTCCAAAGAGATGGGATTACAGGCGTGAGCTACCACACCTGGCCCCCATATCTGTTTTTAAAAATGAATGAAACAGGACTTCACAATCTCTTTCAGCAATCCACTTCTATCTCTGACAGCCTTAATCAGATTGTAGTTCCTCTTTCCCATTGTAATCCACAGTCTTCATGCAGGAGTTGAAGCTCCCTTCTGCCTGGGGAAGTCCTGCCTGCAGAGGGGAACCGGCCGATTGTATCGTCCACACCCTCAGGCCTCTGCACAGGTATGGAGAGATGTCCTAGGAGGTCCTCATCTTCCTTGTGGACAACTCTGACCACCCCACCCCACTCCACCCAGGTCTCCACGTCCTTAGCACACACCCGCCAGTGCGTGATGTGGAAATGCAGGCAGTGTCTCAGAGACCAAGGCAGAACCAGGATAAATGTTCTCTTCCTCAGAGTAGGTGCCTCCCAGCCCCTGGCCCCCACCACAAAAAAAACTCAAAACGACATTGACTACGACTACCTGGGAAGATGGCAGAGTGTGAGGAGGAGAATGTGGTCTTTGAGGCAGAAAAATGGGGTTCAAATCCTAGCTCTTTTACCTACATTCATCCATAAATATATAAAACGAATTGCTAAGAAATCAAAACCAACCAGCGTTCGTCAATGTGCTAACCAGAGGCCAGATGAAACGTAGCACAGCCTGTTCCTTGGGTCCCACAGAGCCCTTTTTCTTTCTCTAATTGTTCGCCTCTCCTCCAAAAACTCTCTAAGCCTCCTTCCCCAGCTTTCTCGGAGACTGAGATTCCTAAACTTACTCCACTGAAATAAGCTAGGATTTGGCCCCAAATGAAAACCAACTGGAGAACTCATAAAGACACGGGAACAAGAGTCCGGGCACTCAGGGGAGAAGGACAACCTTACTGCTGTTTTCTACTGATTGCTCACTCTTGACCAGGCAGGAGGCTGGGGGCTTCAGTCAAGCCCAACAGCGCCCCAGCAGAGGGTTCAATTAGATTGCTCTGCAGATGAGGAAACTGAGGCTTAGTAACTTGTGTACGGCAACACAGCCAGGTGAGTGGCACACACAGAAATCCTTGCATGCTTGCAAAGTACCTGCATGCTGACGAGTGAGATCTTGGGGTGGAAGATGGTCTGCAGGTGCAGGAACAACCGTGCAGCTATGGTGCAGCCCCTCTCCTGGCACAGACTGTAATTTTGGGCTTGGAGACAAGACTGCTGCATCTGCATGGGGATTGGCCTAGGGAAGGGGGATGCCACATGGCAGGGGAAAGGGCTGGCTCGGTGGCAGGGGCTGCAACACCACAGCTCTCAGACCCGGGCAGACGGGATTTGATACTGCAAGTGACAGAGTGAATGCCAGATTCTGGGTCATTCTAGTAAAAGCAGAAAAAACCCACCTTTCAAACAATGACGTGGATAAGATCAAAGAAGAGAAATATAATTGCAGGACCAGTTGCACCTGGTCCTTTCTGGGCTTCTCTCTTTCATCTTCATGTTCAGATTTTTACCCTAGTTTCAATGAACTGAAACTAGAACAGGCAGGCTAAGGATCTGCAGTTGGGCTTAATAAGTAGGAAATTATTTTCTTCCTATTTCTGTTCTTTAAAAAAGTACAATCTTAATTCAATCAAAACTTCATTCTGTCCAATCATAAAGTGCTCTATGAGATTCTTGACATGCATGTTAAATATGAGACCTGTCACTATGAAGCTTCTGTATTTATAAGCCTATGAGGGAGCTGAATTTTGCCAACACTTAACTGACTGTGGTTGTAATCAACTTCCACGTAACATTAGCTTATCAGCAAAAGACCATGTTATGTAAAACAGTTCATAAATGAAAAAGCAGTTGCCAAAACATGCCTGAGATGGGTACTCAGTGACCCATGGGAATTCTCTAGGCTCGTGGCTCTGAGCATATGCTAAAGAACCCCCACTCGCTCTGGGTGATTCGCATGCACTCCTGGAGGGCTCGGCTTCGTGGTCGGGTTCCAGGTGTGTGCCCAGAGTTCCAGGGCTGACTTTCTGAACCTGCCTCTTCCGCCCACGGTGAGGTACAGACCAACAACTCAAACCTGGGCCTGCCTGTCGTGCGAGAAGTGAGAAATCACCAGAAGGATTTAGTTCTCAACTGCTGCTAAAGTTTTGACTGTCCAGTTTATGAGGCAACCCCTCAGACCCGCGCCCCTGCACAGTTAACATTAGCCTTGAACCTCGATTTGCAAAACAGCCCAGTTCCTCCTAAAGCTCCGTCTCCACAACCCCAGTCTGTGGCAAAGGATCAATGTCCACCCACATCACTAAGTGTGAAGGCGGCATTTATCCCTGGGCAGGCGGCCTGCGGCTGGGGGCTCGTCAGTCCTTCCCATGTCCTGGAGGCCCAGCTCCACCTATAAAGCTCAAGAACCGCTACTAGCTTTTCCTCTGGCCGCCAGCAGAACCCTCAGAGCTTTCCTGAGACTGACGGAATGAGAAAAAGCCCTTACCATTTCATCATGGTTTCCCTTCTTAGCACAGGGTGCTGCTACCTTGGAGATGGGCTACAGACCTCGGCTGGGATTTTGGCAGACATTTCTGAAATTCCATGTCAATGGCAATCTGTGTTTGGGCATCGAATGCTGTCTCTCTCTCTCTCTCTCTCTCTTTAGTTTTAGGTCTGTAAATACTTAAATCCAAAAAGGAGATAGTAATCCACAACAGTATAGCCTACATGCTGGAAAAATCTTATGTAACCAGAAAACTCATACTGCTGATCACATTTTGCTTTATGTCCGCTGCACTGTAGTTAGTTACAGGTATATTCATGCATGCAACTAACCTGTCATAAATCCTGTGCTAGGAGCTAGCTGGGCACACAGTGCTGAACAAAATAGGGTCCCTCCCATTATGGAACTGTGAGTCACTCCCCAGGGGTCTGAGTCCACCATCTGGGTGCCGCTCCTGGGGCCATCAGTGCTGCTGTTACTGAAGATGATAGCACATCCCCTGTGACATCTGCATAATGCTCTGCAGAGAACTCATTCACACTTCTTTCACTTGGGCCTCATGGTAACTCGCTGTCTGATCTGAAAAGGTCGCCTGGCTAACTAAGGGAGGACACTAGATTCAGATGCAGTTGGCCTGGCCCTGGCTTAGGGCTTTCACTTTTGCCCCACACAGCTCCCAGGCAATGACTCTGAAGCCAAGAAGCAGAGTTCCAGTAGGAAGATCTCTCTGCTCTCCAGGGAATGGTCATTAGTGTAACTGACAAGAAATAGAAATATGCTTCCCAACAGACCCGCTCATGTTAGCAGGCGCTGACAGGTATCAGAGGGCTTTCCAGGAAAGAGGCTGCAGATGAGGCCCTCGTGCCTTCAGCAGACATTCAAAATAACTAAGAAAATGGTGAGAAACACAGGATAGGATACAGAACACTGGCTACATTAACAGAAAGAAATGTGACACTGAAGAGGTCATGAATGAAAGGCATTCCAAGTCAGGCTCCTTCTCGACATGGAGAAAGGGCTGGCACGGGGGCTGAGCATTGTCTGTTCAGGGTGAGAAGTTATGAACGTGGTTCAGGGACAAGGAACAAGCATCCAAAAGAGATGCTCTATCAGATTCTCTCTAAAGCTCGAGGACACGTCCCACTGTGAGGCAGAGTCGATGCTGTCAATAAGGTTATAAAATAGAAGATCCCTACAGAGACCAGCAGCTCAGAGTCAGCCACGTATTTCCCACAACCAAAACTCCAGTTTCCAAGAGTCTCAGCACTTGGACACTCTTGCACAGCCAAATGGCCTGTGCATGACAGAAAAACAGTATTTCCTACAACATAATCACATAATGAAAAGGCTTAGAGACAACCCCCTACCCCGTGGCAATGAGCACTCCTAACACCTATATTGTAATCTCCTCCCTTCAGATGAAAAAGGAAGGAGGGCCTCCTGAGAGAAAGGGCTATAGGTAAAAAATATATACAAGTATCCTGAAACAACTTGTTATACCAGAGAACGAGTATTAAAGGCTCCTGAAGTCATGTCAAAAGGACCCAGGAGCGAACTAGAGTAACTTCCACTGGCCAATGATGGATACATTGTTCCACCTAATATAATATACTGGAACATAGCAAATATACTTCAATCCATAATGGCACCAAAACTACACCACTACCACCACACCACCACCACCAATACCACCACCGCTACCACCACCACTGTTACTGCTACCACCACCGCCACCACTACCACCACCACTGCTACCACCACCACCACTGCCACCACAATCTCCACCACCACCACCACTGCTACCACCACCACCACTGCTACCACTACCACAACCCCCACTATTGCCACCACCACCTCCACCACCACCACCACCAATACCACCACCAGTACCAATATCACCACCACCACGACCACCACAACCACCAGTATCACCACCATCACAACCACCACCACCACTGCTGCCGCCACTACCACCGCTGCCGCCAGTACCACCGCCAGCACCACCACCACCTCCACCTCCACCAATACCACCACCACCACCACCACTACCACCACCACCACCACCACCACCACTAATACTACCATTACCATCACCACTACCAATAGCACCACCACCACCACCACCACCACTACCACCACCACCACCACCACCACCACCACCACCACCACCACCACTGATTGGTGACTGTTAGAGGAGCAGAAAGAAAATGCATTATCTCAGAAACTGGAAAATAAAGTGAATGAAATCAAGCATTAATCCTGCCTTTCCTGTATGAACTCTACAGCTGGGTACCAAAATAGTAGATGAAGGAAAGTTTCTCTTCATAGAAGTACTATATCTAATAAATGAAGAAGAAAAGCTAACAATGGAAATCAATAGTTGGCAACCTTTATGGTTCTTGGCACTGGGTATCAACAGCTGCTAATGTCACAAAAAGTGAGAAAAAGCCATTATGTGCCTCCTAAAGGAAAAATACAGCAATACACATAGAGCTTGAATATGACCAAGCCTCGATATCCAGAAATCACTTTACAAGAAATACAGGGGACAGAGAAACACATGAAACACCACCACAAAGATGCAATCAGCAAAATCCATTGTGGAAAATGCTACAGGACAAATGAGCCAGTTTCATCAACAAATTAATTGTAATAGAGGGAGAGAGAGAACACCTATGGATTAACAGAAACTAATAAGTCATATCAACCAACTATCATTGTGTGGGCCTTTTTTTGCTTCCTGGTTTAAACAAATTGTTAAAAAAAAGTAAATTGAAAATTTGAACATGCAACTGGTCATCTGATGACATTAAGACATCAATGCTAATTTGGGTTGGGGAGGAGACAATGATATTGTAGTTATATTAAAAATAAGAGGGCAGGTCTGGTGCTGTGGCTCACGCCTGTAATCCCAGCACTTCGGAAGGCCAAAGATGGGGGTGGATTGCTTGAGCTCAGGAGTTCGAGACCAGCCTGGGAAACATGGCAAAACCTCATCTCTACTAAAAATACAAAAAAATTAGCCAGGTGTGGTGGTGCATGCCTGTAGTCCCACCTACTCGGGAGGCTGAGGTGGGAGGATTGCTTGAGCTTGGGGGTGGAGGATGCAGTGAGCCGAGATCACGCCATTGCACTCCAGCCTGGGTGACAGAGTGAGACTCTGTCTAAAAAAAAAAAAATGGCAGAGCTGGGTGCAGTGGCACATGCCTGTAGTCCCAGCTATTCAAGGGACTGAGGCTGTAGGGTACTATGATCACATCTGTGGGTACCCACTGCACTCCAGCCTGCAACATAGTGAGAACTGATCTCTAACAACAAAAAAGCCATTAAAAAAAAAAAAAAAGAGCTGCTGGGGGCGGTGGCTGATGCCTGTAATTGCAGCACTTTGGGAGGCTGAGGTAGCCAGATCACTTGAGGCCAGGAATTTGAGACCAGCCTGGCCAACCTGGCAAAACCCTATCTCTACTAAAAATACAAAAATTAGCCGGGTGTGGTGGCGAAAGCGTGTAGTCCCAGCTACTTGGGAGGCTGAGGCAGGAGAATTGCTTGAACCTGGGAGGCAGAGGTTGCAGTGGGCTGACATTGTGCCACTGCATTCCAGCCTGAGCAACAGTGCAAGTCTCCATCTCAAAAAAAAGAAAAAAAAAAAAAAAAAAAACCCCAAAGAACACAAAAAATAAGAGGGCAATTCTTCTAGCTGTGGCCAAATGGGAAGGTTGGCCAATCCTCTCCCCATAAAGCAATTATGAAATTCTATAGAACTGACAAAAACAACAATTTCCATACTCTGTAAATTGAACAAAGACATGAAAACCTGAGAAGTGTTTATGTTTGAAAACCTTCTCAACTTCAGGTAAAAACAGGGTGAATCAATTGTGTTTTTCCCCGGGCTGCCCTCACTCCTTTGCAGCAGCTGGGCCAGCACAGGGGTCCTGGCAGGGAAGAGCAGGTTCTGAGGACCACGTGGCTGTTGTAAAGGGGCTTACTCCATATGGAGCCCGGGGAAATAGTAGCACTGGGATGGAAATGACCATCTCTAGGGCAGTTGGGTGGGGAGGGCCAAGGTCTCTGCTCACCTGAGGTTACGGTGATTGTATGGGTGAGTGTATTCCTGGCGGATAGGGAGGCTGGTGCATGCACAGTGGAGGCAGGAAAGGATCTTGGCTATTCAGACACCCTTCCGGCCAATCTGAGTCTGCACATGTGCATAGAGGAGATGTAAAAGGGCAAGTGGAAAGTAAAAGCCAGGCCCACATGGAAACGGCCTGAACTTTGAACATGCCCTTCTACCTGCCCACAGAGCCACTGGCAGAGGACGGAGCCTTACTGGCTTAAGTTATTTGTGCATAACCTCGGCCCAATCATTCATTCAAACTACATGAAGCAAAAATAGAGTTGAAAAGAGAAATTTGGTGGCTCCTGCCTGTAATCCCACTTTGGGAGGCTGAGGCAGGAAGACTGCTTGAGCCCAGGAGTTTCAGTTTAGAGACATGGGAATACCCTGTCTCTAAAAAAATTAGCTGGGTGTGGTGGTGCATGCCTGCAGTCCCAGCTTCTTGGGAGGCTGAGGTGGCAGAATCACTTAAGCCCAAGAGGTCAGGGCTGCAGTGAGCTGTGTTCGTGCTAGTGTACCCCAGCCTAGGTGACAGAATGGAAAAAAAAAAAAAAAAAAGAAGAAGAAGGAGAGAGAAATCTGAATAGACTTGTAAGAAGAAATTGAATTAGTAATTAAAAACCTTCCCACAAAGAAAAGCCCAGATGGTTTCACCAAATTCACATACATTCTGTCAAATATTTAATATAAAACCACCTTTTCACAAACTCTTTCAGAAAACAGACGAGAGAACACTTCCTAATTTACTCAGGAAGGCTGGTAGCACTCTCATAACTGAGACAGACAAAGATGCCACAAGGAAAGAAAACTATACACCAATATCTCTTAGAAACACGGAGGCAAAAATCCTTAATAGAACACTAGCAAACATATGTAAAAGGGATTATATACCACAATTAAGTGGAATTTATCACAGGAATGTGAAGTTGGTTTAACATCTGAAAATTAATAAATGTAGTGATATTAATAAAATAAGATGAAGGATGAAACCCACATAATAATCCCAACGGATGCAGAAAAAGCATCTGATAAACTCCAATCCCATTCATGCTAAAACCTCCAAACAAATTAGAAATAGAAGGGAACTTTCTCACTATGATAAAGGGCATCTTCATCCCTCAGGATGAAAGACTGGATGCTTTGTCTCCTCAGAAAAACAGAAGAAAATTAATAAAATATAGTGATATTAATATAATATAGTAAGACTGAAACTTTCTGTGGTTTCAGCAACCTGTGGTCAGTTGTGGTCTGCAAATATTACGTATAATACAGTATTCACATAACTCTTGTTACAATATATTGTTATATTGTTCTACTTTACTATTATTGTCGTTAATCTCTTACTGTACCTGATTTATACATCTAACTTTGCCGTAGGCATGTATGTATAGGAAGAAACAGCACATATAGCGTTTGGTGTTATCCATAGTTTCAGGTACCTGTGGGGGGTCTTGGAAGGTAGCCCCTGTGAATTGGGAGGGACTATTATACTAAAACTAATCAAAGAAGTTTAGAAAGGTCATAGGAGATAAGATCTATGTGCAAAATTCAATCCTTTTTTTACATTCAGCCAACCAACTGAAAATAAAATTCAGAAAACAATTCCATTCACAATGGCAGAAAAAAAAAAACAAACTTACTTTGGAATAAATTTAACAAAGGAAGTGCAAGACTTGTACACCAACAACTATAAAGCATTGCTGAGAAAAAGTAAAGACCTAAATAAATGGAGAGACATTCTTTGCTCATGATTAGAAGAGTCACTATTGTCGAGGTGGCAATTTCCCCCATATTGATCTGTAAATTAAACATAATCCCTCTTACAATCCTAACAGGCTTTTCAAAGTTAGAAATTGACAAGTTGGCCTAGTGTGGTGCCTCACACCTGTAATCCCAACACTTTGGGAGGCCGAGGTGAGAGGATCTCTGGAGGCCAGGAGTTTGAGACCAGCCTGGGCCACAAAGTAAGACCCTGTGTCTACAAAAAAATTTCAAAAAATAAAATAATGAAAAAAGGCAAGCTGATCCTAAAGTTTATATACAATTTTCCATATAGTAGGAACCTAAAATGGCCAACAAAAACCAATTTGTTGTTTCTGAAAAAAACAACAAATTTGCAGCAATGACATTACTCAATTTGAAAATTTCCTCTAAGGTCATAGTAATCAAGGCTGTGGGTTACTGGCACAAGGATAAACGTAGGTGAAGGGGACAGAACTGAGTATCTGGAAATAAACCTTTACATTTGTGATCAATTGATTTTTGACAAAAGTGTCATTGATAATTCAACAGGGAAAGACTGTGTTTTCAACAAAAAGTGCTGGGACAACTAGATATCTCTATGCAGAGCAAACAGGCTCTTCCCTCTCACCATCCACAAGACACAAGTCTTGTGCACTCTTGTAACTCTTGTGTAATTAACTCAAATGGATCACAGACTCGAATGTAAGGGCTAAAACAACTCTTCTAAAAGAAAGCATACGAGGAAATATTCGTGATATTGGATATAACCCCAAAGGCATGATCCACAAAAGGAAAAATTGATAAACTGAACTTCATCAGAATTAAAAGCTTTTGTGCTTTAAAACACCCTGTTAAGAAAATAAAGGCTGGGCATGGTGGCTCACGTCTATAATCCCAGCAGTTTTTTTTTTTTTTTGTTTTTTTTTTTTTTTTTTTTTTTTTGAGACGGAGTCTCGCTCTGTCACCCGGGCTGGAGTGCAGTGGCCGGATCTCAGCTCACTGCAAGCTCCGCCTCCCGGGTTCCCGCCATTCTCCTGCCTCAGCCTCCCGAGTAGCTGGGACTACAGGCGCCGCCACCTCGCCCGGCTAGTTTTTTGTACTTTTTAGTAGAGACGGGGTTTCACCGTGTTAGCCAGGATGGTCTCGATCTCCTGACCTCGTGATCCGCCCGTCTCGGCCTCCCAAAGTGCTGGGATTACAGGCTTGAGCCACCGCGCCCGGCCATCCCAGCAGTTTTGAGAGGCCGAGGCAGGTGGATCACTTGGGCCCAGGAGTTTAAGACCAGCCTGGGCAACATGGTGAAACCCTGTCTCTAACAAAAATACAAAAATTAGCCAGGTGTGGTGGTGTGTGCCTGTGTTCCCAGCTACTTGGGAGGCTGAGGTGAGGACTGCTTGGACCTGAGGTCGAGGCTGCAGTGAGCCATGATCGTGCCAGTGCACTCCAGCCTGGGTGACAAGAGCGAGACGCTGTTTCAAAAAAAAAAAAAAAAAGAAAGAAAGAAAAGATAAGCCATACATTCAGAAAAAATATTTGCAAATCATCTATCTGATAAAAACTGTATATATGGAATACATAAAGAAAACTTACCACTCAACAGTAAGACAAACAGCCCAATTAGAAATTGGCAAAATATCTGAACAGATGTTTCACCGAAGAAAGTATTGGAATGACTAATATGCACATTAAAAAATGCTCAATATCAGTAGTCATTAGGGAAACACCAATTAAAACCACAATGAGATGCCATTATACCCTCTTTAGAATGACTATAATCAAAAAGACAACAACAAATATTGGGAGGATGTGATGACACTAGAACCCTAGCACACGGCTGGTGAGAATGTAAAACAGGACAGGCAGTCTGGCAGTTTCATAAAATGTTAAACATAAGTTTACCATACAATTCGTCAATTCCACTCCTAAGAATTTACCCAAGAAATGAAAACAAACACAAAAAGGCATATACATGAATGTTCATAACATTATTCATAATAATAAAAAACCAGAAACAATCTAAATCCATAAGGCCAGGGTGCAGTGGCTCATGCCTATAATCCTGGCACTTTGGGAGGCTGAGGTGGGTGGATCACCTGAGATCAGGAGTTTGAGACCAGCCTGGCCAATAAGGCGAAACCCCTCTCTACTAAAAATACAAAAATTAGCCAGGTGTGGTGGCATGCACCTGTAATCCCAGCTACTCGGCAGGCTGAGGCAGAAGAATCGCTTGAACCTGGGAGGCAGAGGTTGCAGTGAGGCTCTGTCTCAAAAAAAAAAAAAAAATCCATCATTAACTGATGCATGGATAAACAAGATGTAGTATATATCCATAAAACGGAAAACTAGCCAGCAATTAGAAGGAATATACTACTGATATGTGCATAGTAACATGGATTAATCTCAAAAACATGATTCTATGTGAAAGAAGTCAGATGCAACCAACTACATATTGTAGGAATCCATTTATACGACATGTCCAGAAAAAGCAATTTTTGGAAACAGAAAACAGATCAGTAGTTTCCTCGGACCAGGAGTGAGGGTGGAGGTGAACTGCTAACGGGCATGGAGGAAACTTTTTGGGTGATGAAAAGGTTCAAAAACTGGACTGCAATGATGGTTGTTGCATAGCTCCACAAGCGTATAAAGAATCGATGAGTTGTACATTTATAATGGCTCATTATTGTATGTAAATTATTCCTCAATAAAGCTGTTAAAGAGAGTCCTTATCTTTTTGGGATATATACAATTATTAACAGATGAAATGATGAGATGTCTGGGAACTGCTTCAGAATATGGGAGGCGGGCGGTGGGTGGGGCTACAGACAGAGGAAACTGGCTGCGAGCTGATCATCGCTGAAGCTGGCAGATGAATACATGGGGTTCATTATTCTATTCTGTTTAAATGTGTCTATGTTTGAAATTTTCCATAACACAAGCATAGTGACCCAAAGGAGGGAAAAGAACCCTAAATGCCACAATTATGTGCATGTCTAATTTAAAATTTACTCTGAGGAGGCTTGTGAAATTTTTTCTTTAAAGACACGGACAGAGAATCTCAATTCTGTTGGGATTTTAAAGTAGTGGATACAATAGCAAAGACCTGGAATCAACCCAAATGTCCATCAATGGTAGACTGGACGAAGAAAATGCGGTATATATACACCACGGAATACTATGCAGCCATAAAAACGAAAAAGACCATGTCTTTTATGGGGATATGGATGGAGCTGGAAGCTGTTATCCTCAGCAAACTAATTCAGGGACACAAAACCAAACACCGCATGTGCTCATTTGTAAGTGGGAGCTGAATGATGAGAACACATGGGCACACTGGGTGGGGAACAACACACACTGGGGCCTGCTGGAGGGTGGTGAGGGGGAGGGAGAGCATGAGGAACAACAGCTAACGGGTGCTGGGCTTAATACATGGGTGATGGGTTTTTTTGTTTTTTTTTTTGTTTTTTTTTTTTTTGAGACAGAGTCTTGCTCTGTCACCCAGGCTGGAGTGCAGTGGTGTGATCTTGGCTCACTGCAAGCTGCGCCTCCCAGGTTCAGGCCACTCTCCTGCCTCAGCCTCCCAAGTAGCTGGGACTACAGGCGCCCACCACCAAGCCCAACTAATTTTTTCGTATTTTTAGTAGAGATGGGGTTTCACCGTGTTAGCCAGGATGGTCTTGATCTTCTAACCTTGTCATCCACCCGCCTCGGCCTCCCAAAGTGCTGGGATTACAGGCGTGTGCTACTGTGCCCAGCCGGGTGATGGGTTGATCTGTGCATTAAACCACCATGGCACACGTTTGCCTATGTAACAAACCAGCACATCCTGCACGTGGACTCCAGAACTTAAAATAAAAGTTGATTAAAAAAATGTAGTAGTGAATGGTTTGGAGTCTAACCTGGTGAGTATCGCATTACAGAGAGCTGTTCATTTCCATCTGTGTGAACGGTGACCAAGTCTTTTGTTTCTGTGTCAAACACAAACCACCTGTTGTCAACATGAGAAAAAGCACAGTAAGTTGTTTAGTGAGAAAATGAAGATTATTACAATAGTGGGATGAATAAAAATTATTAATTATAAAAGCTTAATAAATACTCAAAATTTGCTTAATAAGAAAGCTTGTTCCCAGCTTTTATTCAAAGAAAATTTCCTATAAAAGCATTTTCTAAGAAAGGAACAGTATATTGGCTAGCATTCAAAACTATGCCGTTATCAACACTATGATATGGTTTCTCTGTGTTTGTGCTTTGTCATTTACACATGGAGAGAAAGCTCTGGGCAGGGAAGATGCCAATACCTAGGACCAGGGCATATGGTGAGAGGAAGCAGCGAAGGGCCACCTGCAAGAGCTCACCCAGGTTTCCAGGGCGAAGCAGGACCATGCAGGAGGACGGGGCTGGGACAGCTCCGGGGTGGTGGTGTTCCCAGTGGTGCTGCAGACAGAGCAGGCTGAGAGTACAGGCCTTATGGGGATGCTAGCCTGCAACCAACAGGGCGAAGGAAAGCACAGAGCAAATGGGAGAAATCGGAGTGGAGGACTGGTCTTATAATTTCACCTTGCTGGGCCATTTCCTCAGTGGTGAGATGGGGAGAAGAGCCCAGGTCTACCTTGCAGGCTCAATATGAAAGTCGAATGATAATGGACGTGGAAGTGCTTTGTATCCTCTGATAAGCACACAGTACCCATTAAACGTGTGTTAACATCAGAATGACTGAACTCTCCTGCCTGTTATATTCTCAGGGGTGGTGGTGAGCCCGTGGTGTTTTACGGATAAATGGAATGCGGGCTCCCTGCTGCTGCAGTTTCTAAGCTGCGTGAGGACATCCCATCAGCATGTCCACTGCAGAGTGAGTGTCCCTTGTCTTCCACAGGAGCCCCCTAGCCATGCATTATCAGAGGTCCTGCCCCCCAGAAATGTGGATTTTGCTTCTCAGGGCCGATTTCTTGCATCTTCAACAACCATTTACCTTTAATGTGCTATTTAACCTTAATAGAGACTGGGGCTGATTAGAACATGGTTTTGAAGTGGCCTGTTAAATCAACAGCATCGGGAGCTAAGCCCAACCTAGGACCTGAATGGCAAGAGGCATAATAGATGAGGGGCTGGATTAGGTGACCCGACCCATCTCCTCCACCACGGGACACTGTGATTCTGAGCACTGTCACCGTGTCCTACACGCACAGTAGGTATGCCGGCATCTGTCAGCCTACTGGGAGGCCAGTCATCAGAAGGTGGGAGCCTGATGACTTAGAAGCTTCAGCTTTCTCAAAGGGAGTCAAATGGGAGGTGGTGTGTGTGTGTGTGTGTGTGTGTGTCTGTGTGTGAGGATACACAAATGTTTTCATGAACAATTCTGTTGGATATGTGGAGCCCAATACTTAAGATATTGTTGCCTATGACCTACAAAGGGCTACCCTTTCTTTACCCATACAGGCTGTGCAGTCATAACAACAGAATCTAAGCGCTACACTTTTTAGAGAGGAAGGGTGGAAGGAAAAATATCTGACTGAAACCACAGTAAATGTATGCAGTACGACGACCAGCATAAAGGTTCAATCAAAACCCGGAAAACAATGATAATAATAACCCCCGCAGTGCCTAACAGGCAGCCCCGACAGGTGCTCTGCACGCTGTCTCCTTCGATCCTCAGTGCAACACGGCCAGGCAGGGAATATCACCATTTACAGAAAAAGAAACAAATTTGGAGAGCTTATGTAACTGGCTCATAGACACTGCTGCTGAGTGGCAAAGCTGAGCTGCAAACGCAGATCCACCATCCCGCATGTAGGAGGTGCCAGGTGAATAGGTATTAACTCAATTGGAATATGAGGCTCAGGGTCTGGGCGGTTCCTAAAATTTTGAAAGGGAAGCTAGAAAAAGCATTTATTTTCTATTTTTAATTTTTTTTTAAGAGATGAGGTCTCGCTCTGTGGCCTAGGTGAGGGTACAATGGTGCAATCATAGTGCAATGCAGCCTCAAACTCCTGATCTTAAGAGATCCTCCTGCCTTAGCCTCCTGAGTAGCTAATACAGGTGTGGATCACCACACCCAGCTCAATTTTATTTTATTTTATTTTATTTTATTTTATTTATTTATTTATTTATTTTTTGAGACAGAGTCTTGCTCTGTCACCCAGGCTGGAGTGCAGTGGCCGGATCTCAGCTCACTGCAAGCTCCGCCTTTCGGGTTCATGCCATTCTCCTGCCTCAGCCTCCCGAATAGCTGGGACTATAGGCGCCCACCACCGCGCCCGGCTAGTTTTTTGTATTTTTTAGTAGAGATGGGGCTTCACTGTGTTAGCCAGGATGGTCTCGATCTCTTGACCTTGTGATCCGCCCGTCTCGGCCTCCCAAAGTGCTGGGATTACAGGCTTGAGCCACTGCGCCCGGCCTACCCAGCTCAATTTTAAATGTTTTCTAGAGATAGGGTCTCGCTATGTTGCCCAGGCTGGTCTCGAACTCTTAGCCTCACAGGATCTTCCTGCCTAGGCCTCTCAAAGGGTTGGGATTACAGGTGTGAGCCACTGTGCCCAGGAGTAGAAAAAGCATTTTTAAACACTCAGCACTTTGAAATGTTTTCTTGCTTCATTCCAAAGTCAAGCCTCCTCCCACAGACTAAAGATCAGGGCTTGAGAAGCTCCACAAATCCTCTGACACTGTAGGCAAAATGTGTGTGTGGCTGGGTGTGGTGGCTCATGCCTGTGATCTCAGCACTTTGGGAGACTGAGGTGGGAGGACTATTTGAGCTAGAGTTCAAGACCAGCTTGGGCAACACAGTTGAGACTTGCATCTCTATAAAAGACAAAACATTAGTTAAGCATGGCAGTGCACATCTGTAGTCCCAGCTACTTGGGAGGCCGAGGTGGGAGGATCACTTGAGCCCTGGAGGCTGCAGTAAGCTGTGATTGTGCCACTGCACTCCAGTCTGGGTGACAGGGTAAGACCTGTCTCAAAAAACAAACAAGAAAAGTGTGTGTGTGTCTAGTGGAGGTAGAGGGTCCTTTTCCAGGAGAGAGGGTCTACAGCTTTCCTCAGATTTCCCCAAGGCTCAAAATGTAATGGGCCATTGTTTCAAGTTTCTTTTAACTTAATTCTTGGTAAGTCATTAGAAGCTGCGAGCACGCAGCCAAGAGCTGAACAGGGCCTGTTCCTGGGGAAATAGAAGCAACAGGCCTCTTTTCCATAAGCTTTGCAAGCACAAGTCCTGCTGGCATGGACTTACCTCCCAGTGAGTGTTCCGACTGCAACCACAGACCCTGAAGGATGAAAACCAGAAGACTGAGCTGGATCCTAAAATATTTTAAAGGAAGTGTAAATTGATGAACAGATAGAACACTATAGCATAAAACACACACACACACGTGCGCATGCGCACACACACGCTCACACTTCTAATTCCTTAGGGCTATATGGCTCTATCTGAAAAGCCTCTTTTCTAGAGAAAAATGTTTTACTACTTGAATGAATGCCGCATTTCAATAATGATAAATTTCTACCCACCCCCACCCTTTTTTGAGGCAGGATCTCACTCTATCACACAGGCTAGAGTGCAATGGCATGATCATGGCTTATTGCAGCCTTGACCTCCCAGGCACAAGTGATGCCCCTGGCTCAGCTTCTGAAGCAGCTGGGACTACAGGTGTGTGCCACCACGCCTGGCTAATTTTTTTATTTTGTAGAGATGGAGGCTCCTATGCTGCCCAGGCTGGTCTCAAACTCCTGGGCTCAAGTGATCCTCCTGCCTCTGCCTCCCAAAGTGCTGGGATTATAGGTGTAAGCTATTGAGCCTGACCTAAATTTCTATCGTTTTAGGATTTTCCCCTTTTTGTCTTATATCCTTTCATATCTACAGTAATCTGATGGAAGACAGGTAAATGCCCTTCTACAACGTCAGTTTATAGAACCAAGCCCCTTCAGTTGACTCCCTGTGCTGAGTGGTAAGCTCATCGAATAGTGTGCTTGATTGGTCTGGAAAGACAACCACGGCACCCAACTCTATGACACAGAGACTGGGTGAGTGTCCACTGGGTGCAAAACACTATGGAGGCCTGGAAGGATCACGAGATGAGCGAGGCATATTCTAGGTTTTGAGCCAGTGGAACACACTCACAGTCATCAGTAACTCGGATACAAGATGGAATGATCCATGAAAGAGACACAATTCAAGGTGCTGTGGAATCACAGGGGAGGGAGGGATGAGGTGACACTGGGAAGCTGGGCCAAGGCTTCGCGGTGCAGATGACTGGACTTGGGCCTCCCAGGAGAGGAAGAATTACCACTGGTGAAGGTGAGATGTGGCCACTCCAGTCGTTTTTTGGACCACGGTGAAGGGGGCAACAATGCAATAAAAGCAATGGAAGCAACACAGCTCTGGGCATATTTGAGGAATGGCAGGTAGGTCAATGGGCTTACAGCACAGAGTATATGACACTAGTGATGTCACTGCCACGGTAAGGACTTGGATCACTAGGAAATAAGAACACTTTGAATGGCCTTGTCCTTTCAATAAAAAGAGTGACACGATTGCATGTGTGTTTTAGATAGAAGGGCACTTGGCAGCAGTGTTTAGGATGAAGAGAGAAGAGATTAAGGAAATCGGGAAGAAAAGTAGCAATGGTAATGAAAATAGGAGGCCCTGAGATCCACCAGATAATCTAAAAAAACCAAGAGAAAGAAACTTAATATATGATTACATTATTTCAGTGCTTTCTTTCTATAGTAGGAGCTGTAGTTAAGCTCAGAGCCGCCACTAATATACAAATAGAAATCATGTTCACTCGAAGTTCTACCATTTACAAAGCACTTCTGTCTGTGTCATTCATTTGGGCCTCGTAACAATTTTGAGATGTGGACACTGAGTTACAGATGTCCAAGCCACAAGACCAGTAGGCAGAGGAGCTAGAACTTCATTGCAGTTCTCTGGCTTCCAGTTTGAAGCTCTGACCCTTATGTTAGGCTAAATGATTAACAGCCTGGTAAAGGAGCCGTCATGGCCTTCAGCCCTCCGGGACCACCAGGGCATAGATAGAACACATAACACTGTTTCCTTTAGCCTCTTCCTGCAATCACGAGTCACATCTGCTTTCTGAGTGGCAGTGCCTGCCCCTTGGGCCCCTCCACCTCACGGCTCAGCTGGCCACCAGTGACCAGCACCCCTTCCATGAAAATGAAGGGAAGGAGCTGAAACTTGGACCTAGCACCTGGGACATGCCAGTAACTCCATGGGGGATGAAAGGATGATGTGTTGGTTTACAGAAGGGTTATTTCCTCTGTGCAATGGGATTGCACAGATCATTAGGGCACCGGCAACAGAGAACGAGCTTCTGATTCGCTACAGTGTAATGCAGTGGAAAGAACCAAAGTTTAGGAGTCAGAATGAGCTGGGTCCTAACACTGACTAGGTCACTCACTAACTTAGTGACCTTGGCAAGTTATTTAACTTCTCTACACCTCAATTTCCTAATCAATAAAACCAGAGTTAAAAAAACCTCTTCAACCTGCAGAGCTGCTACAGGGATTAACGAAAATACACGCACGGTGCTTGGCATGCAAACAGTCAGTGCTCAAGTAATACATGTGGGGAAAGGGCATTTCAACATTCTGACAGGTCATCAGAGTTTCTTTTGCCAAATTCACAGAGATGTTGACTTTTTTTTTTTTTTTTTTTTTTTTTTTGAGACAGAGTTTCGCTGTTGTTGTCCAGGCTGGAGTGCAATGGTGCGATTTCGGCTCACTGCAACCTCTGCCTCCCGGGTTCAAGCGATTCTCCTGCCTCAGCCTCCCAAGTAGCTGGGGCTACAGGCATGCAGCACCATGCCCGGCTAATTTTGTATTTTTAGTAGAGACGGGGTTTCTCCATGTTGGTCAGGCTGGTCTCGAGCTCCCAACCTCAGGTGATCCGCCTGCCTTGGCCTCCCAAAGTGCTGGGATTATAGGTGTGAGCCACCATGCCCAGCTGACTTTCAAATGAAAGTTCACTTTACCATCAAACTCAAAATGTAGAGATATATTCAATCGTGTGTTTAGTACAGCTTGTAAATTCCCATTCAGAGGGTACACTGTAAATGGAATGCAGGCTCATAACAAGAATTTTTTAGCTCTTAAGATGGCTGAGAGACTGTACTCGGAAAATCTGACAATGAACTTGGAAAGAACAATTTGCTGTCAGAAAATTCCAACAGTAAACTTCAAAAGTACATGGCTGAGGCCACTTGAGGCAATGTTAAAAGTAACACTGTTAAATGCAATTGCAATGTTAAGGCAACTCTAAATAGATACATAACATCTGCTTTGGGACAACTTTATATCACTGTTGATTTCATGCAAAAAATAAACATGTTCCAGATGAATTTCTGTAAGAAAAATGGAAATGTAATGTGCATGTTTACCTCTATTATTTTGTCCCAGACAGGACGGTGACCCACAGCGTCCCAGAGAGTGGCATGCTTGTCATGCCCACAGGTCAAGAACTGAGGTTTTGAGGCATGGATGGCCAGTCCCCAGAGCTCATCAGTGTGACCCTACAAAGAACCAAGACAAACAGAAGCTCTCTGAGATACTACAGTCCGCCCTCAGGAGCCAAAGCGATGATAAACCGAGGCTTCAGGCTGACTTCATAACTGCTCTCAACAGTTTCTCTCCTCCCATCGCCAGCAGCCACTGACACTCTGGGGTGGAGGAAGGTTATTGTAGTATAAAGCACAGTAATGAGCAACTGTTTGTAATGCTTGATTAGAGTCTGATATAATGCAAAGTGAGAGTGTTTGCTGGGCCTGCTGAGCGGGATTGTACCTGAGTAATGGGTGTGAAGTCCCCTGACAGAGTGCCCTGCAGGACAAAGTTTCGAGTTGTGCCAATCAGGATCACATCACCTTTCCCCTCGGCCACTGTACGTATTGGACCAAACTGTTCTGGAATCTGCATTGAAAAGTCGTATGAAAAGAAAAGATGTACAATTTCATTCAGTTGTTAGCTCGGTCATTCAAAACACTTATTTATCATAATGATAGTCCCTGTAACAGTTTTATATACACATATGTATATACATATAATGTACATTCAAATATATATGTTGTATACACATATATACGGAGAGTTTCACATAGATACCACAGCTGGCCAGGCACGGTGGCTCACGCCTGTAATCCAGCACATTGGGAGGCTGAGGCAGGTGGATCACCTGAGGTCAGGAGTTGGAGACCAGCCTGGCCAACATGCTGAAACCCGTCTCTAGTAAAAATACAAAAATTAGCTGGGCGTGGCGGTGGGTGGCTGTAATCCCAGCTCCTTGGGAGGCTGAGGCAGGAGAATCACTTGAACCTAGGAGGTGGAGGTTGCAGTGAGCTGAGATGACGCCACTACACTCCAGCCTGGGCGACAAGAGAGAAACTCCATCTCAAAAAAACAGATACCACAGCCAACTGTTGAGTGAGTGATTAAATCCCTAAGCCTTACTTTTAAACTACAAACATTTTACATATCTTTGTATATCTTAGAAGCATCAGCAAGAACAAGGTCAAGAAAAAGCATTTTCCTCAACAAAATTTAAAAATAAGGAATGCTACTGGTAAGTTTTCTCTTTACTTTTTATAATTTCTGATAGCAACAGTAGATACAATTCAGAAAGTAAATAATAATATAGGCCAGGCGTGGTAGCTCACATCTGTAATCCCAGCACTTTGGGGGGCCGAGGTTGGGGGAATGCTTGAGCCCAGGAGGTCCAGACCAGCCTGGGCAATATAGCGAGATTCCATTTCTACAAAAAATACAAAACAAATTAGCTGGGTATGGTGGTGCGTGTAGTCCCAGCTACTCAGGAGGCTGAAGTGGGAGAATCACTTGAGCCTGGGAGGCGGAGGTTGAAGATCACGCCATTGCACTCCAGCCTGGGTAACACAGCTAGACCCTGTCTCAAAATAATAATAATAATAATAATAATAATAATAATAATGTAACACTGCCATAACACAATTTAAAATGGTAAATTATTTGGCAATGTCACTCTGTTCAGTTTAAAGATCAATATAAACATATGGAATAATCTAAATGTTAACAGAAAGAATTGCAAAACACAGGCATTAAGAACAATTTGCTATAATAAAGAAACAAAGTTCTTGTACTATAAAAAGAACGAACGCTGCAGCTTGACCCTGGCAGGTTGCTGTTAGGCTTTCCCGTTCCAGGATAGAAGCAGCCTCCCCTCACACATTCTCCAGTGTGGTTTGTTAGCACAGATTTGAGTCAAGTTCATGATGACCCATGCTAATGAGGAGGAACCAGATACTAACAAACAGTGAATAGCTTTAATGAAATTAAATGGGGCTTTGGAGCTTTCTTTACAGTTGTATATGACATGGGCATGTCTATGACTCTAGCAATTCACAATATATTCAACTAAACGCTGGTCAAATCTTATTAATAAAAATGTTCTCACAACAGAATCTCCATGCAAGGGGAAGTGATTTCCAAAGCTCAGATGAAGAACTTCCTTTATTAAGGGAAATACTCAACAGAACTAAATTTTCACACTGCCAGAGGGTGGTGCCATATTGCTCTGTGATGTAAAATATAAGTGTTTTGTGTGTATCTGGGTTCAAAGTCCTACAGTCTGTCCATTCTCAGCTAGGGATGAAAAGCATCACTCTTCAGAATGAGGCCAATTTTGCAGTGTCTGCTCACAATTTCCTGGAATTGGGGGAGAAAATTCACTGAGTGGGTAGAAGGAAAATTAAATATCTTGCCTCTGGTGCCTACTGGAATGCAGGGCTGCCAAGTAGATAATGGGGAGGTACACTGGGTATCAAAACAGCCCTAGGGAGCACGCTGGCACTTAGGTGAGTGCCATGTACAAAGTAGATACTCAACAAATACTAGTTCACTCAATGTAATAATGTCTCCAAAATAACATGTTAGAAATTAAAAGTTAAAGGAGGCTGGGCGTGGTGGCTCACGCTTGTAATCCAGCACTTTGGGAGGCTGAGGTGGGAGGATCGCTTGAGCTCAGGAGTTCCAAACCAGCCTGGGCAACATCTCTAAAAGATTACAAAAATTAGCCAGGTGTGGTGGTGTGTGTCTGTAGTTCCAGCTGCTTGGGAGGCTGAGGTGGAGGATCGCTTGAGCCCAGGAGGCAGAGGTTGCAGTAAACTGTGATCACACCACTGCACTCCAGCCTGGGTGACAGAGCCAGACCCTGCCCTCAAAAAAAAAAAAAAAAAAAAAAAAAAGAAAAGACAGATTTTTATAATAAAGCAAAATGTGGGTAACAGTCCTTTGGAAAATTGAGAATAAAAATATTCTAAATATGAAGTGTGTTACAACCTCAACCTAATTCTATTTCATTAGTTATATTTAACCTGCCTCCAGGATTTTAATAAAATACATTGCTCCCATATCATGTGATTTCATCTAAACAATTTTCAAAACTGTAAGCTACAGATTTCAAACTAATAAAGGATAATAGTTTAGGTTAAAAACAAATTTTAGCAGTAGCCTTGATGACTTACCTCTGTTTTACGAAGTTTTTGATAGTTCCCGCTCCAAGAAATGAGCTTTCGGTCTTTCCCACCTCCCGACACCAGTGTGCCATCTCTTAACATACAAAGTGCAAAAATGCCACCCTCATGGGCCCCTTGAACTGCATAGCTTATTCGATTTGTACCTAAACACACCAAGAAAACTATCATTAGCACATTGTCAAAAGGCTGCCTCTGCCCATTTTCTAATCTTATCTGACTTTGGTTTTAAAAGGCAATGTTGTCCGTGAGCACATCATTGCAATATGAATCTATGAAGGATCCAATTTCTAGACGTTCGCAGAGCACCAGAAAAGTATGAAATGGGTTACTTTAGAATGAAGGAAAATATGCATTGTTGAATATGCATTCTCATGGCTGAGAATGTGGGCTCTGAGTTTAGATCCCTGCTCTCTAGTGAGCTGTTTCTCTGGACAAATTGCTTAGTTACTCTACCCTCAGATCCCCCTTGGTGGAATGGGGCTGCTGCTTACCCTGCAGGATTGTTCTAAGGATTAAGTGAACAGTGGATAAGACACCTAGCGCCAAGAGCAGCAGGGATACTGGAAACGTCACCATATGTTTCTGAAATTGCATTTACAAGTCCGTCTCCACCTTCAGCCCCAACTCAAAGATCCTTGAGAAAAGGGATGGTGGATTTTCCCTTTTTTCCTGTCACAGGGTAAGTGCTCATAAATGCTCACTAGACATAACTGGACGCATGCTTTCTGAGTGATGCATCTCCCTTAGCAAACTTTGCTCAAGGACAGCAGGGGATTTGGATCTGACTTAGTTGTATGTTCACAGTTAGCACATAATTAGCTTTCAATAAATGTCTGCCAAATGCTATATAAATCAGGATAATTACTTAAATATTTTACAGACCTATAAGTAGTCATTAATTTCATCATTATAATCTGTCAGTGGATTTCCTAATAAAGCTATTTAATTCCATCATAATAGCTTGGGCTTAAAGAGCCTTTCAGAATGCTATAAAGGTCAGTAACTCTTACTATTCTCTGCTTTTTCTCTGTTCTAGTTCTATGGTTTCAAGTTACACATGCACACATGTATGTGTGTGTCTCTGTAACTTGAAATTTAATCCTACTCCTGTACATTGTATTAATAGACAATTCTTAAAGCACTCATGTTTGATCTCTTACAACATTACCAAAAACCATTGGTTTTTGGGAACTATCACTTATTACCTTTTCCCCATACTAAGATGTTGCCACTCGAATCTCCAGTAATGGTGTCACCATTTTCAGAGAAAGTCACACAGAGGACAAACTTTGGCTTTTCTTGTTTCTGTAGAATGTGGCAAAAAAATTATATATATATATATATATTTAATCCATACAGCATATATATATTCCAGACAACCTTTCATTTGTACTAATAACATCTAGATTCGCAGTGGTCCCAAGCTGGACAGTGTCACCTTCTGTAACCACTGTGCACACCTTGCATTTCTGTCCATCAGCAGAAGTTACATAACTTCTGCTGTGAGATTAACTGCTCTAAAACAAAGTGATTTCTAGCAACTCCAAGTGGCTGGGGAATCATAAAGCTGCAGATAGCAAATGGAGGAGGGTATGGCCAGGGAGAAGGGTGGGGCTATGCTGTCAGCCTAAAGGGCAGGGCCCGAGCACCAGAATAAAGGGGTCCTCGAAACGAGCTTCAGGGAGGTGGTGGCAGATGGACCCCTGGGAAGAGGTGCTGCCCCCTGGTGCTCTCACAGCCCCACAACGTCCAGACAAAAGGCACAGGAAGTCTCCATCATCCTTTGCAAAGGCAGGTTGCCTGCCTCCTGATGACTTCATCGCCCGATACTCTCTGCAACCAGTGCCACTGTGGGAGGCCTGGTGCTCCCCGGGTCCAGGTCCTTCCCTGCCCTCCACCTAGGCTTGCCCTGTCTTTTTCTTCACTTCATTGCCAGTGTTACTTACCAGGTGTGACGCGCTCCCCAACTATGTGAGGGATCCCAAGGGATCGTGTTGAGCACCACAGCCCCCAGAAAGATGCATCTAGCCAATCACAAATACCAGAGAAAAATAAAACAAAAATCATAATTTAACTTTACCTCGAATAATCCTTGCTTCTTATTAAGGGAGCTTCCTTCTAGTGTCCAAAAGTAGAGATGTGATTTTCCACAGGTAACTATGATGTTGGTGTCCGTGGGGTGGAAATCCGCAGCAAACACAGCTTCATTAGAGCACTATAGGAAAAACAGGGACTCGGATGCCTCACATCTCTTAAAACACGTAAGACACATGTAGGAAAACAAGTAAAATCTGAGCCACAAATAAATAAGAAATTCAAGGCAAGCACAATGCCTATGATTTCCCCCATTGAATCCATCTTGCTATAAACACCAAGCGTATGCTGGTGCCGGCCTTAATGCCTCCTCCTTGTCTGTCTCCCTCACTTGACAATGAGTCCTTGAGGACAGGAAGCACCCAGGAGTCCTCTGTCTAGGCCAGGGCCTCTCCCAGGGCCAGGCATGGACCAGGCATGCAGCATGCTTTGCTGAGGAGGGAGTTAGGACCAGAGGGACTTCAGAACTGCAAGCGTTTGCTCTCATCTGCTAGTCATGGGTTCCCAGTCTGGCTGATCAAATGGAATCACCAGAAATGGTAAAATGCAGATCTCTAGGCTTCGCCCCCTATCTAGTAAATGTAATCTCCAGGGAGGGCCCTGGAATGGATTTTACAAAGGTCCATTGTTCCTGGCTGACTCTGGCTGCCCGTTTCCCCAGGGAGTCTCTCCTGCGTCTGACTCCTGGAACTCTGCCTGTGGCTCAGGGACCCGGCCTGGGGTCCCATGGAGTAGATCTAGCTCTTCGGGTGTCACCTCCACCACCCTCAGCCCACACCCTAACTTCCAAGACCCGCACCTTGGCCTGTTGGATTGGGCTCTGATCACTGCTTCTATTTAATAATGCAGTTACACATTCTTGAGCCTGGATAATGACCTACCTGTGATGCCTTCTAACCTAACAACATAGCAAGAAGAACTAAAACACCTGCCTAGAATATCAGAAGGTGGGGCTAGGGCACGAACACAGGTGTCAGGGAAGAGGCCTGGTCAGAATAAAAGGTCTGCCTCCCAGACATGTAGCAGAGAAAGTTAGGTGAGTAAGGTTATCTAAGGTTGATAGATGCAAAGATGAGAAATCTGAATTCAATTCTATAAAAATAGGGATCCAATAGAAAATAGAAATAGAAAAAGGTCAGAAAGTCAAGGCAAGGGAATTTGACATATTGTGCAAAATGGATTAGAGGCAGTCAAAGAAGTCCCAAGGGGCCCCTCTCAGGAGGAGTCCTGTTGGGAAGGATTTGGGGTTTAACTTGGGGCTCCCGCTGGTCTTTCCTGAGTCTGTTCCACTTCGGAGGCACCCCTGTGCTGGTGGCCCCCGCCCACACCCGCCCCTCCCGCAGCTGCAGGTGCCTGGGCAGCGAGTGCACCTTTACACCTGAGCGCATTTCCGGGCCTCCACGCGCCATGCGAGCACACGGCAGGCGCTCGGGGTGTGTCAAGCAAATGAAAGAAACAGCCAGCAAATACATGACTGGATGAATTAAAAGGGTAGTGGCTATGAAATGAGGAAGAGAAGAATCTTACAGACATGGTGAAAAAAGGAAAAACCCTAACAGGACCTGGGGTCAAAGTCTCATGATGGGAGAGGAACTGGGGACAAAGGATTCTAAGGCGAAGGCGTCATACCCAAGGGCTGGGGCAGGAATGGGCCCTGGAGCCCGCTGAAAGGGGGCTACCACTGTGCCAGGGCGGCTCGGAATGGGAAAACATTAATGCAGCCCAAAAAAGGCTCGGAGTATGACCTTCACATCTGCCAGTTTTTCTTCTTTCTGCCAGTCCCATACAGAGAGCACATGGTCGTTGGAGTCATCCACAGCACAGAGATTGGTTCCTCCATTCTAAAAGAAAGTTATTCACAGGAAGACTATATCTGAGAATAAAGTGGGTTGAACATGATTAAAAATAAACATCAAATTTTATTTTTAATAAAGAGTCTGCTACATTGTAGTTAAAGAATACTCATCCATTGCTTCTGAGACCTGCTTTCTTTCTCTCTCCCTTCCTTTCTTCCTTCCTCCCTCCCTCCCTCCCTTCTTCCCTCTCTCTCTTTCTCTCTTTCTCTTTCTTTCTTCTCTCTCTCTCTCTGTCTTTCTTTTTCTGGAGACAGTATTTTCCTCTGTCACCCAGGTCAGAGTGCAGTGGTGCAATCATGGCTCTCTGCACCCTTGACCTCCCAGGCTCAAGCAATCCTCCTACCCCAGCCTCCCATGTAGCTGGGACCGTGGTGTGTACCAGCACTCCCAGATAATTATTATTATTATTATTTGTAGAGATGGGATCTCCCTATGTTGCCCAGGCTGGTCACAAACTCCTGGGTTCAAGCAATCCTACTACTTCAGACTCCTAAAGTGTTGGCCACTGTGCCTGACCAAGCCACTGTGCCCAGCCAAGACATGCTTTCTTGACCAGACAGAAAGAGCAGGTAAATGATGGGGAGTGAAGAAACAGGAGTTGGGGAAGAGAGGGGCCAGGGCGGTGTCTCTTCACCACTGGGTTGCATGAAAACAAGAGACCCTCCTAGAGCAGACAGTGCCCGCAGCAGGCGTGGCACAGGGGCTGTTAGCAGCTGTGAACGTGGCTGCTGCAGGGCTGCACAAGGCGTCGGCTCTGGAAGCCTGAGTACACGGGGGTCTTTTCATGTGAGCACGTGCACATGTATGTGAATACGGGTTTCTGAAGTGGTTGAAGTGGTTTAAAAGAGTGTGGGGTTGGCCGGGCGCGGTGGCTCAAGCCTGTAATCCCAGCACTTTGGGAGGCCGAGACGGGCGGATCACAAGGTCAGGAGATTGAGACCATCCTGGCTAACACGGCGAAACCCCGTCTCTACTAAAAACACAAAAAATTAGCCGGGCGAGATGGCAGCGCCTGTGGTCCCAGCTACTCGGGAGGCTGAGGCAGGAGAATGGCAGGAACCCGGGAGGCGGAGCTTGCAGTGAGCTGAGATCTGGCCACTACACTCCAGCCTGGGCGACAGAGCGAGACTCCGTCTCAAAAAAAAAAAAAAAAAAAAGAGTGTGGGGTGGGTCTGCTGAACCAGCATGTCCTAAGGAAGCCTGGAAGACCACAAGGCCCTGTCGAATCCCTGCTTGCGGCCAGGCTGCCTGCCAGCCACGTTGGGCTTGACAGAGGCGTTTGAACCAGAGCAAGTCTATCTTTAATGGGGGCTGGGTAAAATAAGGCTGAGACCTACTGGGCTGCATTCCCAGATGGTTAGGCATTCTAGGTCAAAGAATGAGATAGGAGGTTGGCACAAGACACAGGTTATAAAGACCTTGCTGATAAAACAGCTTGCAATAAAGAAGCCGGCTAAATCCCACCAAAACCAAGATGGCAACAAGAGTGACCTCTGGTTGTCCTCACTGCTACACTCCCACCAGCACCATGACAGTTTATAAATGTCATGGTAACATCAGGAAGTTAACCTATATGCTCTAAAAAGGGGAGGCATCAATAATCCATCCCTCGTTTAGCACATCATCAAGAAATAACCATGAAACGGGCAACCAGCAGCCCTTGGGGCTGCTCTGTCTATGGAGTAGCCATTCTTTTATTCCTTTACTTTCCTAAAATACTTGCTTTCACTTTATGGAATCGCCTAGAATTCTTTCTTGCGTGAGATCCAAGAACTCTCTTTTGGGGTCTGGATGGGGACCCCTTTATGGTCACATCTTTCTGGTGACCATGAAGTGACGACACTGAGGAAACTCCCAACCCAAAGGCTGACTTTGGGTAAGTGGTGGGGTCCGGTGACATCTTTCTGGAGACCACAGAAGGGACAATACTGAGGAAACCTCCGATCCAAAGGCTAACTTTAGTAAGTGGTGGGGTCTGGTAATATCTTTCTGGTGAACCCCAAAGGGATGACACTGAAGAGACCCCCGACGCAAAGAAAAATCATCTGTACACACCGAATGGCTGATTTTGGGTAAGTGGGGTGCATATACCTGGGCAAAGGACGGGATTTGGTTAGAGGCCCAACTTAGGAGTCTCTCCTAAGACAGAGTGACTTAAATGCCCCTATTAATAAAAGGCAAGGACGCTTGACAGACCTTGGGTTCCAGGCCCAATTTAGGAAGGTTAGATTCCTTCCTAAGATTTAGGGGGTGAGAGGCCCCTCTCAGTAAAGCCCCTTTCAGGTAAGAACAGGTTTGGCACTATGGGATGTTAACTGCTATTATCTTTTGATTAATCTGCCTTGCACTCTTTGCCGATGTCTAGAGTGACAGAATTAGGCATGTACAAGATCATGGGACATGGGGAGCTTTTCCCTCCCCAAAAGGGGAAATTTAAGAGCTGATGGGAATGCTGGAAAAGATCCCTTTGTTATCAACAAGCAGCCACCTGAACTTTTCAGTGTCACTGCAGTGGGCAGGTCTTTCTCTGGCCTCCCTGAGCTCTTCGCCTTCCCTGCCCTGCCACAGGCAATGCTTTTTTCTCTCTCCTTTCCCTTTCTTATGTTTTCTATTACTCAGGGCCACCATCTTGCCCAGAGACCATAAGTTGAAACTCCTGGTTGGAGGCTGGATTAACAAGGATGGGGCCAACCAGGGGCATGTTTGAGCCTTGCCAGTTTGATATCGTGTGCTAAGCTGAATGGCTAATGTCCATGTTTCGTCACACATATTTTGCTTTGGCCAGGACGGAAAAAGGTAATTTTCCTTTATGATGTGGCTTGGCCCCAGGGCTGTGGTGCAGCCAGCCAGATCACTAGGGCCGCCTCAGGGAAAGGGAACCCAGAAGCCTGCCACGCCAGCAAGAGAGTAAGAATTTCTTACCAGTCAGACTTCTGGCCTTGCTCTACCTCCCTCTCTCTATGCAAACTGGTTGAATGAATGGCAAAAATCACTGTTTATCTCCTGTAAAGTTTTGATTAAAGGGAAAAAAGGATTTGTGAGGGTAATCTTAAGCTGTAGAGAATCTGTTGTACTTTGTGTTATAAATTTGTCTTTCTATATCGTTCTGTCATAAAGAGGGGTACCATAGGATAGAATGTGGGCCTAAGACCCTGTAAGTCCACTGTTCAAGGTAGCACAGCAAACTGGTCAGTTATAAATTTTGTGGCAAGTTCCTGAAAAAAATCTGGATAAAGTTTCGCTCTTATCTTGTTTCAGGTGCTTGGGAGCTTGACCTTGTAACCATGTGGCAGTACTTTATCTTGGTCTCTGCCATCATAATGGCAGCCTGGGATCAGGGTTCAATTCCTGGTTTAGGGAATGAGTCCTTTATTTTTTGTCTGTGTATTTACATGTATTATGTGTGTGATGTCTGTATACGAAAGAGCTTTGATTAATTGGTGTAATAATAAGAGCTTAAATCAAATATTTTGTAAGAAAAGTAAAAAGTGTAATGCCTTTCAGTTCACATGACTTATGTAATTTTTGGGAAATAAAAACAATTTTACATGTAAGGTGTACAAAGAAAGTGAAATGTGTTTTGGTAACAAATTATAAGAAGGCATGGAAAGGTGAATTATTATTATTATTATTTTTTCACCTAGATTAAAAAGTTAAATTATTGTTTTAAATTAGATAGGATAAAGCTGAAAGTTAAAGCAAGTTGTCAAAAGTTTGTGAAAAATTAATCTTGTAAAAGAAATTCTGTCTGAACATATTGGCTAAAGTTAAAGGGGTATTAATCAATTTTTCTGTAAATTAAACATTAGAATAAAAGCACAACGGGTTTTTCTCTGAGCAATGATCTGCTTTTTAACAAAAATTGTAAAGGATTAATAAACAGTTTATAAAAATCTTACCTTATGGTCATACTGATTAAAATGGAATAGATTGGCCAGGCACGATGGCTCACACCTGTAACCCCAGCACTTTGGGAGGCCAAGGCCAGTGGATCACTTGAGGTCAGGAGTTCAAGATCAGCATGGCCAACATAGTGAAACCTGTCTCTACTAAAAATACAAACAAATAGCTGGGCGTGGTGGTGTACACCTGTAATCCCAGCTTCTAGGGAGGCTGAGGTGGGAGAATTGCTTGAACCTGGGAGGCGGAGGTTGCAGTGAGCTGAAATCATGCCACTGCCCTCCAGCCTGGGTGACAGAGTGAGACTCTGTCTCAAAAAAAAAAAAAAAAAAAAAAAGAATAGATTTATCTATGAGGTTTTATTAAGAATATTTAACATCAATAGTACACAAATATAAAGGTGAAATTTGGCTTATTTGGTATAAAAGTCATACAGGAAGCATTGTCAAATAGGAAATTGGCTTTCTTTGGGTTATATTTGTATAAATATGTTATTGGTATGTGTTCCAAAATTAGGTGAAACTCCTATAATTCTGATATGACTTAGTGTATGTTATTAATAGTTGTACTTGTTATGTTAAATTATTGTGTGCTCCAGGAGTAAATTTCGTTGTCAATTGTGGCTTTAACTGTGGCTGTCCTAAGACTTTTTGTTATCCACAGACAATTCTTGTCTTGTTTTGGTCCTATTTAAAAGGTGGCTTATAATCAGATATAGGCCTTTAACAAGTGCTCTTGAATGCAAGTTTCTGATTACTTTCGAAGTTGTAACATTAGAATAGAGGAAAAAAGTTTCAGGACTCTCATGGAGAGCTAAAATGTTCCTGAATATCAAGCAGAACAGGAATTAACTGCATGAACCAAACTAATAGAAGACTGAAGTCATCTTTTTTGACTTTGCTTAAAACGTTGCTGATCCTTTGTTTTTTTCAGTCAAGAAAACTTTTCTTTTGAGCTATTTAGAGCTTTTAACAAGTAAAGTACACTGCTATGAACAAAATTTGAAGCATATGTTTCTCTCTACCTGATTTCTCCAGAATTTAGAAACTATTTGTGAGTATTCCTAATTTATGGCAATATAGTTAATTGCATAATTGTAAAGAATTTGTTTTTGTTTGTAACAGGACACAACTGGAGAAACTGGTTATTTTTTTGACAGGAATGGCATGCTTTCCTTTAAGGAATCAAATTTGAATTGTAGAGTCCATAGAAGACCCTTGGGGGAAACTGGCCTTGTACCTTGTCTCCATAGTCCCTGTAAAGGGTTCCTGACCTGTGGTAAGTAAAGAATGTCATTTTCTCACAGGCCCAGGAGCCCCAAGTTATCTTGGGACCCCCCAAGAGGAGAGGAATTTACCCAACCCATAGGTATTTGAGGATATAAACCCATGGCTGGGCTTGCTTTAAAAAAGGTCTTATCTGAGATTCCTTATGGAACAGAGTTCCAGTAAAGGCAATTTAAAAAGCCTATGTGAAAAATAAATATTCTTGCTGTACTTTATACAATAATCCAGCCAAGTATATAAGACTAAGGCTTATGTTTCCAAACAAATCAGTCCTATTATGGTTTGTCTTTAGTAAAAATGGGAGACTGGAGAAATTATATTTCAAGAACTATGGTACATTTGTTATTAGATTCTAGTTTCAACAGTTGTTTTTAAATTTTTTCTGCAACTTAGACTAACCCCGCTTATTCCTGTGAACCAACCAGTGATCTCTGACTGCTGCTCAGAATAAATAAAAGCGATGGGTAATGTAAATATCTGGATCAGTATTCTAATTCTGGAGACACTGGAATCAGCTAGAGACCCCCATATCAGCTTGGTTCCAATAGTTGCCCAGTTAATAAAAAGCCTTCTTAGTTTACTTGGGATAATTTTGTTTATTTTGTTTTACTGTTGTGGAATATATTGCTGTTGTACTCTTTGTGTAGGAATACAGGATAAGCTTACTCAATGTTTTCTTAAGTTGAACACTTATTAATCTTCCAGATATCACCTTGCCAAACTGATGCTTTCTGACTGAGCTCTTCTCTACCCCAAATACAAGAGACCCTAACAGTTAGGCAGGAATATCATCACCCCTATTCAGCCTGAAGAAGTTACAGAAGATGGATCTTTGTCCCTTAACCCTTAGGATTAAGGATTCTCTTATAAAAGGGAGGGGAGAAATATCAGAGGCGTTTGAACCAGAGCAACTTGAATAGGGGCTAGGTAAAATGAGGCTGAGACCTACTGGGCTGCATTCCCAGGTGGTTAGGCATTCTAGGTCACAGAATGAGATGGAGATTGGCACAAGATACAGGTCATAAAAACCTTGCTGATATAATCACTTGCAGTAAAGAAGCCGGCTAAATCCTGCTAAAACCAAGATGGCGACAAGAGTGACCTCTGGTTGTCCTCACTGCTACACTCCCACCAGCGCCATGACAGTTTACAAATGCCATGGCAACATCAGGAAGTTACCCTATATGGTCTAAAAAGGGGAGGCATGAATAATCCCCCCCTTGTTTAGCATATCATCAAGAAATAGTCATAAAAATCGGCAACCAGCAGCCCTCAGGACTGCTCTATAGAGTAGACATTCTTTTATTCTTTTACTTTCCTAATAAACTTGCTTTCACTTTACTCTATGGACTTGCCTTGAATTCTTACGAGAGATCCAAGAACTCTCCCTTGGGGTCTGGATTGGGACCCCTTTCCAGTAGCAGAATGGCAGAGACAGACACACTGGAGCCACCCTCGAAAGAAGCAGGTAAAATTCAAGGCCAGAGCACACAAATAGCCTCAAGGAAAGTGAGGACAATGCCTCTGGGGGTCTGTTTTCATCACCAAACCCATGTGGCTAGAGATGTCTGATTGGAAGTGTGTGTCCCTGATGAGACATGCATATGACCTCTGACTGAGAAGTCCTGGGAAGCAGGAATGTTTCAGAGTCCAAATCTGTACATACACCGGGGCAGGTATCGAGTGTGTCAAATCCCCCTCTTCAACCCTGAGTTGATTCTCTACTTCCTGTGGAAGAAGACAGCAATACCCACATGGCACGTACTTACAGATTTTGAGAATGCAATACAGGTGACTGCTCGGTCAAAAAAACCTATTCCAATGACGTGCAGAGTATTCAATGTCACAGAATCCCAGATGCGCACGTGTGGGGGCAATTGCTATTTAGAAAAAAAACACAGAGCCATAAACTGTGAGGGGGATACACATGTGTCTTTACCTTAACGCTACAAGATTGCTTGGACAGTAACTCGGACTTTGTCAAAACAAAAGAGCTTTTTCTGCATTTCAGGAGTCTGCCTTTTTATGTAAATAAAACATTCCCAGGGGCTTCAGGAGGTGGAGGGCCTTGTTGATAATTTAACACTAAGGAAAGGTCTACCAAGTTTTGAAATTTGAATGGCCAATTTTTGCCAATAGTACCATGGGAACTGACACTTTAATTTGTGCATCTAAATGTGTCTGAATTTTAGAAATGAAAAAATGACAAGTAAAATGGAATCTCACATATGGGTTATTCTTTTAAAGTCTGTTTCATTGCTAAAGTGTCACCATGCCTAAGTTCATAAGATGGTCACCACCAAATAATATTAAGAGCTTAACAGACCAGGCGTAGTGGCTCACACCTGTAATCCCAGCACTTTGGGAGGCTGAGGCAGGTGGATCACCTGAGGTCAGGAGTTCGACTAGCCTGACCAAAACGGTGAAACCCTGTCTCTACAAAATACAAAAAATTAGCCGGGTGTGGTAGTGCATGCTTGTAATCCCAGCTACTTGGGAGGCTGAGGCAGGAGACTCGCTTGAACCCGGGAGGTGGATGTTGCAGTGAGCCAAGACTGCACCACTGCACTCCAGCCTGGGCAACAAGAGTGAAACTCTATCTTAAAAAAAAAAAAAAAAAAAAAAAAGAGAGCTTAACATTCTTGGGCAAAACAGGCATCAATTATGTACAAATAAGATTTAGAATTATTATAATTGGTTTAAAATCCTCTCAACTGTGTTCCTAGGTTATTTATGTTAATTTTCCTCTTCCTTAATAGAAGGAAGCATCATAGAGCAACCAGTAGATTTATCAATAAGAAAAGGTGCTGGCATTGGACCTAGTAGAAACACTAGGCAGGCGTTAGGTGAACCAGGTTCTAGTTCAGTCTAATCTCTAAGTAGCTGGGTGTCTGCAGGCATTCCCTAGGCGTCTCTGGATTTCTCTATAGGTAAACTGAAAGATAGCTATAACATTTTTCTCTGGTTCTCAAGTACCGATTCAATTTCAATACCAGAAACTGAAATATACTTTTAAGCCACTAGAGGGAGGAACAAATGGCTTACTATTCATTTCAAAGAATTTTTCTAAGGCATTTAACATTAAACCAAAAAAGATAGAAAGACCCATTCAATTTAAGTGAATTTATTTATACAACAGTGGTCTGATTTCCATTATTTCTGTTAACTCTTTTCAAGTATAAAATATTAATGGAGGTCAGGCGCAGTGGTTGATGCCAGTAATCCCAGTACTTTGGGAGGTTGAGGCGGGCGGATCGCTTGAGCCCAGGAGTTTGAGACCAGCCTGGGCAATGTGGTGAAATGCTGTCCCTACAAAAAATACAAAAATTAACTGGGTGAGGTGACGTGCGTCTGTACTCCCAGCTACTCAGGAGGCTGAGGTGGGAGGACCACCTGAGCCTGGGGGGCAGAGGTGGCAATGACCCGTGATTGTGCCACTGCATTACAGCCTGGGTGACAGAGTGAGACCTTGTCCCCCCCAAAAAAAACCAAACCAAACAAAACCGGAAAATAGCATAAGATTAATATTTAAAATCCAATGTTACTAAAATATTTTCTGAAATATGGTAGTATTCATTTTTTCTGGATGAAAACATGTTGATAAAATGTATGTACTTAAAGAAATTAGTTTCAGATAAAATATTATGCAATAACAAGCTATATAAAAGTAGCTATCAAAAAAGCTACAAGCTCCCTCTCTTAACGCCTTAAAATGCAAATTAAAGTCTTGCTGAAGTGCTTGCAAAATTTGTGCTAAAAACCTCCTAGTAGCTTTTGTGACTTGCACACAGACACAAACTCCATGGGTTAAAGTCACGACTGTTAAAGGACATTCACAGGACAGGGCAGAGGGTGGCTGAAATTTGGCAAAATGTTGTATATTCAAATTATTATTTATTATAATTTTAACTTCATTAAGTGTTTACCTTCATATTTTTAATGCTTATCATATAAATAAACATTTTAAGAATCTGTGAATTCTTTGTTCAGAACAATGCTATTTAAAAATCTGATGAAATTAAGATGAGCTCCAGGGATTTTTAAGGTCACAGTAAGTCTTTTTTTTTTTTTTTTTTTTTTTTTGAGACTTAGTCTCTCTCTGTCACCCGGGCTGGAGTGCAGTGGCATGATCCTGGCTCACTGCAACCTCCGCCTCCTGGGTTCAAGTATTTCTCCTGCTTCAGCCTCCCGAGTAGCTAGGACTATAGGCATGTGCCACCACACCTGGCTAATTTTTGTATTTTTTGTTTGTTTGTTTGTTTTGAGACGGAGTCTCGCTCTGTCGCCCAGGCTGGAGTGCAGTGGCGGGATCTCGGCTCACTGCAACCTCCGCTCCCAGGCTCATGCCATTCTTCTGCCTCAGCCTCCCGAGCAGCTGGGTCTACAGGCGCCCACCACCACGCCCAGCTAATTTGCTAATTTTTTTGTATTTTTAGTAGAGACGGGGTTTCACCATGTTAGCCAGGATGGTCTCCATCTCCTGACCTGTGATCC
This sequence comes from Theropithecus gelada, assembly GCF_003255815.1. Taxonomy (NCBI): domain Eukaryota; kingdom Metazoa; phylum Chordata; class Mammalia; order Primates; family Cercopithecidae; genus Theropithecus; species Theropithecus gelada. The sequence goes on along the minus strand of NC_037675.1, from coordinate 101,394,879 downwards.
GCCCACCTCGGCCTCCCAAAGTGCTGGGATTACAGGCGTGAGCCACTGCATCCTGCCACACAATAAGTCTTCTAATTTACAATAAAAAATTCTAGTGAGGGGTTCAGAAGTTTTCAGATACCATAATTATATCTAAGCAGCCTTACTCAGCAGCACAATGTTTTCTAAAAATTACTTTGTGTTACCAGTTTATTATGAAACAATGAAAAGGTAACGTAACTCACTTTTCCATCCTTCGATGTGCCTGCGACTTGTCCTGTTGCTATCGTGATCCGGTCAGGATGAACTGCTAGGCTAACAAAAGGGTATTTATAAAACATCTACATGTCACAGGTAAGTTTTACTTTTCCCTTGCTCAAATATTATCTAGTCAAAAATTTAAATATAAGAAATATGTAATGCCTAACTTCTTACAGACTCATGACAAATTCTCTGAGCACTACGACGTTAGGAAACAACTAGTGCCTAATTCATTTAATCTTAATTCCCTTATTTCTTCTTAAGAATTTTCAAACTTAAGGAAAAAGCATCCTCTGCTGGGAAAATACCATTTCAACCTCAGGACCACTACACTACATCAGTCTACAATCTTTATTAAAAAGTCATGTTGAGTACGTAAATAGGAAAGATGCCATCTTTCGCCAACAGGATTTTTATCATTGACCAAGGAACCAGGACAAATATATAAATCCATCTCTTCACACATCCATCCTTCCAAGATACGTAAAATGCCTACCAAAAGCTATAAATGAATTATGGGAAGAGCCCACTCAGCCGTAAACCTGAGGCAACATGTTTTTATGTTTACCAAAAAATAAAGACCCAAATTAGAAGCCTTTAACACATGATGTGTTAAGAAGGCCTCCAAAGAGGTGGTGCTCTTAGTTGAAACAATGCGGTCCGTGAAGCTCATGTGTTGGTGAGGCTGGAAAACTAAACATGAGAGGTGTCTCAGGGAGCGCAGCAGCAAGCGGACCACAAGGAGACCACACAGAAGAGCTCTCCCAAAGACCGCATTTCCTCAGACCCTCTTCCTTCTCTTTAGTTATGTCCCAATACTGACCGTGTTCTGCTAATGCTCTTTCCACCTGTGCAACGGGAATCACATTTATTTTTATTTTTTTTATAGACAGAGTTTCACTGTTGCCCAGGATGGTCTGGAACTCCTGGCCTCAAGCGATCCTCCCACCTCGGCCTTCCGAGTAGCAGGAATGACCTGTTTCAGGACTTACCACTTCACGTCATCGTTGTGGCCAGCGTAATGCCTCTGCAGTTGCTCCTCCACATTGTATAACACCACCACAGACGCGATGAAGTAGACGGTCTCTCCCGTCGGAAGCAAGTACAGGTTGTTACGGCAGTCTCGACCCCTGTACCCGTAGCTTTGTGGATGTCAAGACAAATTTTTTTTTCCCTTTAAGAGCTGACAAAACATCAGCTTTATTCAACAGGCACAGGCAATAAAATACCATATAACTATTACCATCAGCGTCACTAATTTAAATAACATTAAGTGCAAATATTCGGTGACGAATACATGTGACCCCCAAAAGGCATGCAGTAAAGTTGGAAACAGTCATTGATGTAATATGAATACATATTTTTACAAGGATTTGGTTTTATTTTTAGAAAGCTATTGAGTCAATTATTAATTTTTTTACTGTCATCAAGCTAAATTTTTACTAAAAAATTCCTTTTTTAAACATGGTAAAAGTACTTACAAAGGGTACAAATGACACACACACGTGCACACCAACATGCATAAAAGGTAAAAAAAAAAAAAAAAAATCAGGCTTCTCAGATCCTTTGGGGTAAGAATCCCTGTTAAAACTTTCGCATTGGCCGGGCGCGGTGGCTCAAGCCTGTAATCCCAGCACTTTGGGAGGCCGAGACGGGCGGATCACGAGGTCAGGAGATCGAGACCATCCTGGCTAACACAGTGAAACCCCGTCTCTATTAAGAAATACAAAAAACTAGCCGGGCGAGGTGGCGGGCGCCTGTAGTCCCAGCTACTCGGGAGGCTGAGGCCGGAGAATGGCGTGAACCCGGGAGGCGGAGCTTGCAGTGAGCTGAGATCCGGCCACTGCAGTCCAGCCTGGGTGACAGAGCGAGACTCCGTCTCAAAAAAAAAAAAAAAAACTTTCGCATTATACTTCCAAACCTTGAAAATTATTTTGAGAACAAAGTATCACTTGAACTTGGATGTAAAAAGTAACCTGGCAAAATGCCAAATAATGGCCCAAAAATGCCATTTATTTAGAGCAAATTTCATTGCTTTACATCTTCTAAAATATGAACAGGAAGTAGGCTGAATAAATGTTTTGAATAATGTTTTCCAGATGTGATACAACCGTTTAATAAACCACTACTGACTTAAAGACAAGCTGAAGCACTTCAATTTTATGTATCAAAATAGATTCCAAAACAGGTGCAGGTAAATGCCTATGACATTTGAATTTGAAAAAAAAAAGTATTTTGGGGGAGAAATTTAGGTACAGGTGGTAATTTTTTAAAATTTCTTAAGAATATGATTCCATAATCACAAATAGTAATTATTCTAAACGAAGTCACAACAGCTTCAATTTAAACCAATATCTTATAATTTGTGTTCCACGCTTCGCATTAAACAGGTACTCAATAAATATTTGAGGGTGAAAAAAAAATTTTTTTTTTGCCTTAAAATCTGCATAGACTGAAAGGTGGTCTCTGCAGGCTTCCTCTAAAGTAATAAGAACATGGAAATAAATGGAAAAATAATCAACATTTAATTCACCTTTTTCACAGTTTCTATTTTCTTATCTTTCAGTTGTTTTTTCTCCTGGAAGCTTACTTTTCCAAACCTCATGCAATGAAGCTGCCAGCACCTCTGTTTAAAGAACGTTAGTTATATGGTGATTTAGACTTTTGTGGGCTATATTTTTGGGGAGCCTTTTTGATTGATATGAATATATGTATTTTTGCAACAGGGACTTGTCATGTTACCCAGATTGGACTGGAACTCCTGGATCCTTCCACCTAAGCCTCTTATACAGCTTGGACTATAGGGGTGCATCACTGTAGCTAGCTTTCTTTTTCTTTCTTTCTTTTTTTTTTTTTGAGATGGAGTCTCACTCCATTGCCCAGGCTGGAGTGCAATTGCGCCATCTTGGTTCACTGCAAGCTCCACCTCCCGGGTTCACGCCATTCTCCTGCCTCAGCCTCCTGAGTAGCTGGGACTACAGGCATCCACCACTATGCCCAACTAATGTTTTGTATTTTTAGTAGTAGGATGATATCTACATGGCATGTCAATTTCATTTACGTCATTCACTTGACTCCCTTCATTCAGTACTTTGGTATTCATATTTTTCTATCATCCCTTTAGTCAAGGTCACACTTGAAGTTAGGCCACACTTGGTTTAAGGGGAGAATGCTAGTCCTCGTTTCAGGGTACCTCTCTTTCCTTGGGTTTAAAAACTTTTTTGCCAATGTGGTTTACTTTCAATTTTGGATACTCCCATTTCCTCAATCATAAGGACAATATTTTCTTGCATTGTCACTGTTGTTTCCTTATAAATATAGATAGTGCCTAGTTTTCCATCTGTCCCCGAAAAATTGACTAAATATATGATAGCTCCTGTTAAAAATAATTGGCTTTTGACCAGGCATGGTGGCTCATGCCTATAATCCCAGTACTTGGGGAAGCTGAGACGAGCAGATTGCTTGAGTCCAGGAGATCAAGGACAGCTTGGGCAAAACAGGGAGACTCTCTCTCTTAAAAAAAAAAAAAAAAAAAAAATCAGTTCTCATTAGAATCTAAAATTCTACCCATTCTTGATTATTTTCACTGTTTGCTTCTTTATATATTTCTAACTACTATTGTCATTCTTTCGGAAAGAATAAAATTAGCACCAGCAACTAGTGATTCATTTTCTCCTGACAAAGAAAAAATCACTCATACAATCATATAACATCTTCATATTTTCTTTTCAGGAAAATAATGAATATGTATTTGAGCCAGAACCACAGCTATTTCATTCAGGAATGGTAAGTTGGTTCTCCTGATAATAAGCAGCTCTTATGAAGCTCTTACTTTGTTAGAACTCTGTAGGTCTCTAACATAAGGTCAATTTTGTTACATTAAGTTTTCAAAAGTAACAATAAAACTTTTTTCTTTCTTTTTTTTTCTTTTTTTGAGATGGAGTCTTGCTCTGTTGCCCAGACTGGAGTGCAGTGGCGCCATCTTGGCTCACTGCAAGTTCCACCTCCCGGGTTCACGCCATTCTCCTGCCTCAGCCTCCCGAGTAGCTGGGACTACAGGCACCCATCACCACGCCCGGCTAATTTTTGTGTTTTTAGTAGAGACGGGGTTTCACCTTGTTAGCCAGGATGGTCTCGAACTCCTGACCTCGTGATCCGCCTGCCTTGGCCTCCCAAAGTGCTGGGATTACAGGCGTGAGCCACCGCGCCTGGCCTAAAACATTTTGTTTTTTAAAAGTTTAAGAGGACTTAAGTTTTATGCATTTCTACAGTTAACATCAAGCATTGATTGACCGATAACTTCACGTGAGACGTAATCAGTGAATAAAGGATACACCCATTCCAGCTTGAGTCTCTTGGTTGGAAGTTCTACTTTTGCTTCCAAGCTGTAAGAATCCACTTGATCTTTGGGCATGTACATGGTAACAGGGCGTCCACGAAGAAACATTTTTACATAGCCTTCTTCTACAAAAAGAACAAAGATGTCAATAAGATACCTCAGTGCCCAGCATGCCTGAAAACAAATGCTTTATCCTCTCTAGCCTTTCAGTGTAAAAGAGAAACTTTTACCCTTCTGTCATTTCTAATTGATATCCTAGGGAAAAAAGTAACATATAAGTAAACAGTTTGAAACACAAGTTTGCATCTTGTTTGCTTTTGATATTCTGTTTACTTAAGTACATGAGATACCTATGAAATTGTAAAAGGCAGGAAGGAACTTGGTTCCAACAATGATTTTCCATGAGATTTTACTGCTTACACTTTCTTTTATCATCAGGAAGGAAAAAAATACCACCCCCAAACTTCAACTAACACAAGAAATCCACTTAAAGTTTTTGAGTTCAGTGTATACACAATCTCAATATCCAAATTCACAAATATTTTTCAATATTTAAATGCATTTGTTATATTGCAATGTAAAAATATATCTTTATTTTTATTTTATTTATTTATTTTTTGAGATGAAGTCTTACTCTGTCGCCCAGGCTGGAGTGCAGTGGCGCGATATCGGCTCACTGCAAGCTCCGCCTCCTGGGTTCACGCCATTCTCCTGCCTCAGCCTCCCGGGTAGCTGGGACTACAGGCGCCCACCACCGCGCACGGCTAATTTTTTTGTATTTTTAGTAGAGACGGGGTTTCACCATGGTCTCGATCTCCTGACCTTGTGATCCGCCCACCTCGGCCTCCCAAAGTGCTGGGATTACAGGCGTGAGCCACCGCGCCCGGCCTATGTATCTTTTAATTGAGCAATTCTTTCAAGTGTAAAGAACACAAAATCAGCAGAAGTGCATGCTAGGATGCAATGCAAAAAGGAAAATGCTCATAGAAAATCTAGAAATGGAAAACAAAAGAACAAAAGACCCATTAGAGAAATCTGGATGAAAAACTCTCTAGAATAAACATTTCTATAATAAAATAACTTTTAATATTTCAATAAATTATAGGGAAAAGTAAGTATCAATAATATATCGACACAGGGTAACTCCTAGACCTTAAAAAGAACATCTTGGGGTGTTCTGACTGGAGTTCTCATGATATGATAAGGGCAAAGTAAATGTCTTGTCAGCTCTGCTCCTTGTGAATTCCACTCAGATTCAGAACTCGCTGAATTCTGAAATTTCACTGCAGATTAAAGGACGTGGTCTTAATGGTATTTAAATTGGGCAGTTGGAACCAGGGATACCTGTACACAACTCAACAGAAAAAGCATCCCCAGGGAGGAAATTGGCGAGGAACAGTTAGGAAATAATTATAGTACAAATTAGTTTTCTAAGTCTTATTCTTAAAGATTTTCAAACAATGCCACATGCAATATTACTTAAAACTCAAGAGGGCACCCCAGTTTCATGTTATTGTGTGCATGCGCTTCAGGTCTTAAATGCATGCATGTGACACACTCTTCACACTGCATATTAAGACTGACGTTGAGTGAGTCATGAACGCGATCATCCCTGCCTATGTGTGCCAGCCACTGCGTCCCACGGATCCTCCCCTTACAGTATCTCCCACGCTGGTGCCAATTTCCCCAGGTGCACTGGGGCCCCATCACCACAGGCTCTCTTATGGCTCTCCTGGGTCAGTTTACACACTGCTGCCAAACCCACCAAGGCCCAACCAGGTTTTATGGAGCTCTTCCTCCATGTACATTTCTTCACCTGCTCTCTTCCTTGCTGGATCCAGCAGGTCTAAATGCCCTCCTGGGCTCTCACTGCACAGGACCTCATCTGCCACAGACACCCACAGGGATTCTCCTCTGGGGCCAGGCGTGTCTCTTTGCACTCCCCTATACCCGGTTCTGTCTGTGCCACCGCTCAGGCTGTCCTCCTCTGATGCTTCTTCCCTTGCTTAACCCTCACCCAAATATAAGCTCATCAGGGGCTGTGTGGCTACCACAACCAAAGAATCTAAAAGCACCCAAAAGATTGACATTCTTGAAAAGAGGGGCAGGAGACTGGAGTTGACAGCTAAATGAAAAGGGATTCTAGCAACTCTCTTTGTAAGAGAATCAATCCTGCCAGGAAGCTCGCAGAATGTAGGTTAGGAATAAAGACAATATAATGCTATTTCCACAACACATAAAAAAGCACACTATGGATGTATATAACCAATGTCTATGAAATATCCACCTGAGTCGCTCACAGGCATGTGATGATTAAGAATCCTTAGGACTGAGCTTACTTACTGCACAATTTTAACTTACTGAACTAGGCAAAAAAAGCACTGAAGTTGGCCTTGGCACTGTTTTGTACTGGTGATTCAGACAGGCTACATCTAAAACCAAAATGCAGCCAGGGAAAGCAGTGTTCGTTCCAGGCAGGTTAGGATAACAGCACACACGCCACCAAACCCAAAGGCGCTAGTGGGAAGAGGCCAGCAGCAGTGCATGGTACCAAGTCAAACAGTGGGACATCCAGGGGTGGCCCTATAGCTCTCTTAAGGTTTATATAGATGAAAAAAAATTCCTGCAATCAGCCAATAACCAATTGGGATCCAAATTACAGCCACTTATTAAAGCCCATCCAAGTAAATGCTCAGGGATGCGTTTAACTTAAAATGAATCGAAGTGGTTTGCAACACAAAAACATTTTCATACAAGGAGAGCATCTGTTTGCCTGTATGAAAAAGGTTTCTGTAGCCTGGGTAACAGCTTTGCTCAGAGAGCTATGAGGTTTCAGAAATGCTGCCTACCTTTGCAGTGTGTCACCCGGCGTTTCCCTTGTGATTTCGGAGACAGAGACAGAAGGGCTAGACAAAGAGACGGTGGAGTACTGCAAGTGTGGCTGGCCTGCCTGCCCAGAGCCCGGAGCCCTCACTAGCCCACAGGCCAACACCTGACCTGCCCCCCAATCTTAAAATCTGGACACAGTTCAGGGATCCTGACAAGTGCGCTCACGATGTGACCCTGCGAGCTTACAGCAATTACATTTTCAGTGAGTAGTTTCATGCTTCCTGAAAATGAAATGAACACTAAAGCACATGCTGATAAATACAAAACTTTGACTTTTATGTTTTAATTCTGAACTTAGGAAAAAAACTAGAACAATTAAAATTAAATGAATGTATTTAATCAATTACATACTTGTCCTTTTTTTTTTTTGCATTTTAAATGCATTTCTAAATAAGGTTAAGATGCTATACAACAGCATCTACCTTATTACAAAAGGTGTTAAAAAAGATATATGGAAAGATATACATGAACTATTAGTTTGCAGTTTAGGAGATCATAGGCAGAAAAAGAAAAGCTACTTTTAGACAGTTATGTAACTTGATGCATAAGAAACTTTCCCCTAAGAGAAATGCAAATGTTGATAACAGAATCCAGTTAGTAAGGAAGGAATAACCAAGGCAACAGACACCTTTTAATCTAGAAATTCCATCATGGCATAGGTGGTGGCATTCCACTCTCCTCCTTATTGGCATGTCTTACATTGGTTTTGGAGAGGGTAGGTGAAGGGTTTGCTCTTTACGACTGTTTAAAGGCAGTCTCACTGTCACTAGCTGAGCCATTCAACCGCCACGTACAAAGCTGACAGCACCCATCTGATCTGCACAAACCAAAGCTCCTGTGTGTTCCAAGGCGGCCCCTGAAGCTGGCTACTTCTTTTCTGTCCCTTGAGTTCTGAGGAAATGAGTGAGGGGTTCCCATACAAAAATTAAATCAGACTTACCTGCACTGAATACAGGCTCCTTGGGTTTGCTGTGAAAATAAACCAAAAACAGTTTTTAAAGGGCACTGTGGGTGTTCAATCTCATTCGCTTCAGACCCCACAGCCACGGCTGCAGTAGTCTGCCACACAAATGCTGCATAAGTTAGACATGTTAATAAGAAAAACGCAACCAATTTCACTGCAAAAAGGAACACACATAAACAACCATAAACAATCTCGTAGGTGCAAGAGACTGCACTCCTAACTTTATCACCAAACTTGGGCTTTTTATGAGTGCAAATAAGTGTTTCGGGGAGGAAAAAATGTGGCTAATCAAGATGGGAATGACCCTGTCTAAATGTGTAAAAAGGGTTGTTTTTATTCCCCACACTCTTCTGACAGATTATTTAAAGAACTTATTTAAAACTAGCACATTCCTGACAAAAGATCTTTTGGTGAGGCCTTTTAGAGCTCACCTCCTAAGCGGATTGCTGTTCTAGGAAGACAAGTAGGTGAGCATAAGGTAGAAAGAGGAGAGGGGAACACCAGGGTCTGGTGCCCTCCAACTCAGCCATCTCTCAGGAGAGGTGGGGACACCCCTGCTGACTTCAGTCACCCTGGGCACCCACCATGAGCAGGTGAGACCACCCCATGGCAGTGCTTGGGAAACCAAACTCAGGAATCAGTCAAGGACAGACAGCTGCAGACAGACTAGACATCTCTAGGAGCAAGTACCCCACAGGAGAAACTTCCACGAGCGGTCCCTGGGGGCACAAGGAGAGGCGGCCGCCACTGCAGACCCACTACTTCCTGCCAGGGGCACTCCTCCCATGACACCATCTTTGGGGAGATGGCACCATCTCCATTCCAGACAGGGACAGGGAGACCCAGGGAGCTCAGGGAGGGGGGTGACCCCTTGATCTCAACTTTGACTCCAAAGTTCATGCTTCGCACCACTTAGCTTCCCTGACTTCCACCTGCTTTAAGATACAGAGGGAGACACAGGAAGTAAATGGACGTCAAGGGGCGCATTGCTTTTACCATAGTGCCTTAAATGCTGCTAGGAGCACATATGCATTTTGTGTGTGTGTGTGTGTGTGTGTGTGTGTGCGTTTAAAACAAAAACTTGAGCAGATATATTCCTAATATTACTCCTCAATTTTTGACTTGAAACACAATGAAAAACAACAGGAATAAAAACTATCCTTAATCTCATGATGTAGTAAATAATATTGTATATTAATATTCTTGATTTCCAGACAATTTCATGTAGCACATGGAGTGGGGCGGGGGAGCCTACTACTTTCCTGATGCTTTAGAAGTGGTTTACTTTGTTCAAACGTGTTTTAAGTAGTTTTATATTAAGTTTTAGCTTCCTATACTCTAAACTATGGTCATTGAAAATACTACTATAAAGGCATGGCACAGCCTTTGAACCTAAAAGCCTGGGTCTTACATTGGCCTACAAGGCCCTATCCAATCTCCACCTAACCCCTGTATTCTTCGGAGCTCATCTCCCTTCACTATATTCCCTGCTGTTCTGGGAACCTGGTCCAGCAGGCTCCGTGTCAGGCGCTGGCTCACGGTCCCTCCTGGACCATCCTCCCCGAAGTCAGCCACTCTCAGGCCACCGCTTTAGCCGTGTGTATGGCTTCACGTTCCCTGCTCCATACTAAAACTCTCCTCAGGCCCTGCTCGCCGCAGCCCCCGCCCCTCCTGCTTTATTTTTCTCTACAGCACTTATTTGCCCCCTGCCTTCATTTTGTTTCTCCCACCAGGAGGCAATGCCACAGGGGCAGGGATCTTTCTGTTCATGACTGTATTCCCAGGGCCTTGGACAGCAGACAGCGGCTGCCCTGGTGTGAGGCCTGGAGCTCCTGTGGAATTCCTCTTGGTTCTCCATCTTCAGTCTTCAGCAGGCCCCCAGGATCTGTGCCTGGTGGGTGGTGGTGGGGTCTGCTCTCAGCAATCCTGCCTCTCCCTGGGGCACAGACAGCTGCTGCCTGGAACCTGGTCTGGGGCTTGGTGTGCAGATGGAGTTTCTCTCCGTCCTCCAGGTCCCCAGACCTCACTAAACACCCATCCCTCAAAGGGCTCTCTCTCAGCTTTCCTCATCCTTCCTTCCGGGGTGGCCAGCTGCTGCCTGGCCCTTAGTTCAAGGCCCTGAGTGTGGAGAACGTCTCTCGGCTTTCCTCTTGGCATGCCTCTGCCTCAGTTGGTCTCTCTCAGCCTCCTGTCCGGCTTCCAGTCCACCATGCACACTCACTGAGGTCCGGGGAAAAGCGGAGTGCGTGTGAGCGGGGGAGGGTTCCCCTGTGCCGGAGCCCCTGAGGACTCTGAACTCTCCTGCCAGTCCACACTCAGCCTTTCCCAATTCTACAGCTCCAGGTGTTTTCCTACTCCCATCTACGAGGGCTCCCCTTTTCTTCCCGCCGCTCTGCCAAAGACAAAAGCAGCCATGGGGCCTGTCCCTCCTCAGAGGGGATTGCCACTTTTCAATAACATTTCAGTTCATTATACCACTTTCTGTCCTCGGCTCCATGGTGGCCTTACACTAGCTGTGATACTGTAGATACCTGAATTGTTCTCATTTTTAGGGTGGGAGTGACATTCTTGTCATTTTCTGTGTGCTAAGCAGAAGCAGAAGAAATCTTAACTCCAAATTTCACATATATTATTAGATTTACAGGCAGAAGGAGGTGAGAACAGAAGGAAAGCTAAGACAAAAGACTACGAGGCAAATCTAATTACAGAAACATAATCAAAGGGCAGCCAGGTATGGAATCAAAAGATAGGAAAACTATTTTTTTTATCATGACTTTGATCACAAAAGTAGAATGATGCAAAAGCTATGAACACAGAAATGAGAAATTCAGAACTTGCCCTAGAGACAGAAAAAAGCAATTATGAACTATGTTCTTCCTACAAAGAGAAAATCTGCAGGGGAATCTGAACTCTCCATACAGGGAAGCTCATGGACCTTTGACACTGAAGAACTGTAAGAGGAAGAATGAAAGATTTCTATTAACAGATTAGGTAGCAGAAATGTTAACAACTAAGGTCATTGAGAGAGGTATCAGGTGGTACTAAAATGCTTACATTTCTTTAAATCATGCTCTAAACAATGTATCACTTTGTGGTACGCTGTATTTAGAAAATATACTACTGCTATGTTTTATTATATTAGAAAGTTGAGTTTTTGTTGGAAAAACCCAGCATATTTGCTTTAGAACCCATTACTCCTGCCAATGCACCACTACCTGTCCTAAAAGGCAAGCCTGGGAGGAGGTAATTTCACTCATGCATGCAAATCTCAGAATATAAACCCATAAAACGATGATGAATCTTCTGAACAACTGATAGAAAGGCAAACCCACAGATGTGCAGTGATAACCAGAAGAGAACATTAAAGCCACTGTGGCCTCTCAACAAAGTCTGTTGACGGGAGTCATGTGCAGAAAGTGCATTTTCTAGAATGCACAGCCACTCGAATTGAGAGTGCGTCCTTCAGACCCAGCACTATTTGAAACCCGCTTGCGCGGTGAATTCACTTGGAGTGGGAGATGATCACTTCTCAAGGTGTTATGTAATTCATCTCTGATTCCCCATTTCTTGATGTGAGCTCGATGGAAAATATTAAGTGGGTAACTTAACATCCCCTCAACAGCTGGGCTGTGGCTCCATGGTGGGGGGTGTGTCGGTGGGGAGAATGCCCAGGCCTGTCCTAGGAAGGGTGAAGGAGCACCAGCTGCAGAATGAGGCTTCATTCATCCCTTGCCCAGTGTGGAGTCAATCAAGATGTCCTGCACCTGCCTCTGAAGCCAATGACAGAACTAAGCCCGGAGGAGAGAAAGGAATTCCCCTCCGGTGAACAAACTCTCAGCGCTCGGCTATTCTGGTGTTAAGTTGTGGCCAATGTCTCCGAGACGAACTCCAGTGCAGTTCTTACTGCTTATAAGGAGATTTGCTGAAAGAGCTTGGCTGTATGCTCCCTTGAGCTGCATGATTCAAGAGCTGATATAAGATATAAGCAGTCATGGGGACTCACAGAGGATGAGGTACACTTGAATCTTCACCAGACCAGCAGCTGTATGGGGAGATGGCAGGAGAACACTAGACATCTGCCCCAAGGAAAAACTCCTGCCCTGAGCTGGGAGGCTCACACCAAGACAGCAGTGCAGTCAACACCGCAGAGACAGCTGTGAACACGTATGTCAAAATTCAAATCCCTGAATGTGCTCACTATGGACTTGGGGCACAAGGATGGTCTGAGTGGTTGGTTTTTACTTATCTGATAAAGCTCCTGTTTGCTGCACCGTAGACTGGTATTTACAAGGAGAGTCCAGTGGACAACGTGTCCAGGCTGCAACTCAACAGATATTCACTGTGCCTCTCCTCTGTGGGCAACTGCTCTTAGCTCTTTCATCTACATTAACTAACCTAACCCCATGTTCCTGAAAGGGGGCTCTGAGGCCAGATCCTGCAGGTCTTTTGACACGTGGTGACATGTGTAAAAGTCCTGGGCAAGTACGATCAGAGTGGAACTAATAGGAGCCACATGCTGTTTGAGCAGAGATACTTGCTTTTGCAAATGATTAATAAGACTTGATAGAGAAAGAATCCATTCCGAAGTTAAACATGCGATTTCTCTAAAATTTATTCATCCAGAACAAGTTTGGCTCTTGGAATAACATGACTTCTTTTTATTTTTTGAGACAGGGTCTGGCTCTGTCACACAGGCTGGAGTGCAGTGGTGTGATCTCGGCTCACTGCAACCTCTGCCTCCTGGGCTCAAGCCATCCTCTCACCTCAGCCTCCCAAGTATCTGGGACTACAGGCATATGCCACCAAACCCGGCTAATGTTTAGATTTTTTTTTGTAGAGACAGGGTTCCACTATGTTGTCCAGGCTGCTGTCAAACTCCCGGGCTCAAATGATCTGCCTGCCTTGGCCTCCCAAAGTGCTGGGATTCCAGGTGTGAGACACTGGGCTCAGCCACACGATTGTTTTTAAAAACGACTTCACGTGATGAAATAAAGTTCCCGCTGGAAGCCAGAATACTCTATCATGGAAATAATGACTCTATAAAAATTGTCCTTAAGCAGCTTTTTATTAGAAATAGGGTCATTTAAGAACCATCTATTCAAAATGTTTAAAAGTTGCTGGAGACTTTACTGGCGACAAAAGCGACTGCTTCATAGACATTTCCAACCAATACTTCCAGCTTAACATGGTGGAAGGAGAACACATTTTGAGGCCAGCTGGATCTGTGCTCTAGGGCTTGGGTGAGGGGCTTCACCTCTACCAGCTTAATATCCTTAAACTAAAAATGGGAATAAAACCACTGTGAGGAACAGGTTATTGGCACGATTAAATAAGATGTGTTACAATGCGTCCAACATGTGTTATTAATTAATATGGCTTCCCTCTTCCTTCTCTTTTCACTGCAAAAATCTTTGTATTTCCAGACTCCTCACCTACCAGTCTCAAAACTAAAACAATATGAAGAATATTAGCACTTATTATTTTGAAATTTATTAAAACATAAATGACCCCATGGCTTGAAGAGTGAAACATTTTTTTCAGTAAAAAGATGCTTAAGTCTCTTATCTTCCAGTGTAAAATGTAGTGTTAAAATTGTCTACCCATAGGTGGTGCTGTTTACATAGTTCTTGAATAGCTGTGGCTTTGAAGTGAAATGCAGTCATGGGCCAGACACAGGGGTGTTACTGTCAATGATGGACCACAGAGATGTCCGTGGTCCCAAAAAATTATAATACTGTATTTTTACAGTATCTTTTCTATGTTTAGATACACCAATATTTAACACTGTGTTACCACTGCCTGTAGTATTCCCTACAGTCACGTGCTGTACAGGTCTGTAGCCAGGAGCAGCAGGCTAGATCATCAGGATGAACCATGAAGCTTTCTGTAAACACACATTCTACGATGTTCACACAACGAGGAAACACCTAACGATGCGTTTCTCAGAACGTGCCTGTCATTAAGCGATGCCTGGCCATATACAATATCCTTCCATCCATTCAACAAAGTTATTGAGCATTCACGTTCGCCAGGCACTGTGCAAAGTCTAGAGAATGGCACGGCCTGGGCCCCCAGAGCCTAAGGGAGGGCAAGGGGTGTGTGCAGCGTGGTGGAGGGAGGAGAGCTACAGAGTCACAGATAAAGTTAACAGGCAGTTACAACACCATCTGAAAAGCATTGCTCTCAGAATAGAGGGCCGGGGGAGGCTCCCAGAAAAAAGAGGATCCTGAGTTGGGTCTCGAAGGATGAGCTGGAGTTCATCAAACACAGTCACCTTCCCTACTCCCACCCCCAGTTCCAGATACATCCGCCTGTCACTTGGGAGAGGGGAAAACCCCTCCCCCTCCTAAGTGCTAGAAGGTGTTTGCCTCAGAACAATTCATTAAGCTACGAATTTGCTTGTGTGGTTTTCTACATCTGTGCTTTATTTTACGATAAAGTAAAAAGAATTTTCTAAATATGCTATCTTCTTACTTAGGTCGGCATTTCTTTAATTAGGTCTGGGCTTGATCGCCTATTCATGCATTAAGGGCCACTGGTATTTCCTTCTCAGTGAGCGCCTGTGCAGACCCTTCACCATTTTTCTATTCCATGGATTATCTTGTTCTCCCATTTGTGAGTCCTTTGTGAATTAAGCAAAGTGGCCCTGCAGGCATTGTGCCACTGACATTTGTTAGGAGAATGAGTCTTTCTGTGCTGCTCTCCTTCCCACTCCCTGCCATGCCTTGGACTACGTTCTATATATAGCAGGTGATCCATAAGTCCAGACAGCAGTGGAACTGAAAGAGCAAGGTGAGAACAATTTTCAGAATTTCTGATTCCTCACTTTTCAGGCTGGGATAAAGGCAGAAACAAGAGCTGGGGAATTCCAAGACATCCCCAAGAAAAAAGGCCCTGCAAGCAGGGGAGTGGGAGGGACACAAGTGTGCAGGCCTCAACTCCAATAAATAGTCTGGGATGCAGACGTGGCACTCACAGCTGCCACTGTGACAAGCTGACCGCAGACCACCTCTGCACTGAGGCTCCTATGCATAAGATCTTAGGCACCCTGTGAGGCAGGTACCACTTTTACTGCTACTGAGGAAAACCCCAAAGAGATTAAGTCACTTGTTCACAATGACAAAGCAAAGTGGCAGAGTTGGGATTAACACTTGGTTGTGGCAATAAAGGCCCATCATTTTAACCTTCTTTTGTTATAGTGATCAGCGCAAGAAGATTCACTCGATAAACACTTGTGGAGCACCTACTGTGTGCTGGGCATTGTTGTAGATGGCGGCCTGGTCTGAGTGGATTAGTGAAACTTGTTCGGTACTTACATGTCCAACTAAAGTACTTTGGGCTGGAAACACGATGAACCACGTCTAAAATAACACTGCAAGAGTGTATTTATTCACACAAAGACATGCTCATACAGCAAATGAAGAAGGGATCACAAAATAGGCACAAGAATGGCATTTATGTCAAAATTACACACTACATTCATAGAGCACCCTGCAAATAAAAGTCCACGTGGAAATGTAATGACTGTTGGCTGTGAGTTCGCTGCGTGGTGAGACTGCAGGTGATTTTCATTTCTTCCTTCTTGTGCATCTAGTTTTTTTTTTTTTTTGAGAAACGGTCTCACTCCCATTGCCCAGTCTGGAGTACAGTGGTACGATCACGGCTCACTGTAGTCTCAACCTCCCAGGCTTGAGCAATCCTCCCACCTCAGCCTCTCAAACAGGTGGGACTACAGGTATGCGCCACCACGCCCAGCTAATTTCTGTATTTTTTTGTAGAGATGCCATGCTGTCCAGGCTGGTCTTGAACTCCCGGGCTCAAGTGCTCCACCCACCTCAGCCTCCCAAAGTGCTAGGATTATAGGAGTAGGCCACCACACCCGGCCTAGATTTTCTAAAACAAGTTACTTGTATAATAAATAGATGGCCTCAAAAAAGGAAAAAATCTTGCTGGGGAAAAGTGAGCAATGTGTTGGAGAGGCATGGGTGTCAGGGCACAAGAGGGAATGAGGAGCTGGCGGATGAAGGGCCCAGAGCCCCAGCCAAGGAGTAATGTTGAGCTGACGGCAGCAGTGAGCAGCAGTGAGCAGCAGTGATGCCATCGTAAAGGAAAAACAACTTTGCACCCTGAAGAACCCTGAGGTGAAAGAGTCAGAAGACAATTTTACCACATGCTAGAGCTTTAGAGAGGACAGGCACTCCAGGTGTCCAGCCCAGGGGTTCTCTACTTGACAGCTGTGATATGGGGCTGTCTGATCCTGGGGTTGAGGGGGCACAATACAAAAGGGCACCACACCTAACATGTCAACGTCTTCACTATGTTGAGGTGTTTTTTTTTATGTTTGTTGACTCCAAAGATGGGTAGTTTATATCACACTTGTCCAACCCACAGCCCACAGGCCACATGCGGCCCAGGACAACTTTGAATGTGGCCCAACACACATTTGTAAACTTTCTTAAAACATGAGATGTTTTTGGTAATTTTTTTTTTTTTTTGGCTCATCAGCTATCAATAGTGTTCGTGTATTTTATGTGTGGCCCAAGACAATTCTTTTAATCTAGGGAAGCCGAAAGTCCAGGGACACCCCTGATTTATATGTATGTGACAGCAAAGTTTCTAACACATGACTGAAACATCCTTACTCTAACAAAATCAACTCATTTCAACAACTTCTCAGTAAAGCTGAAACAGCGTCTTGCTTATAAAGTTGACATAGCTCATTCCCCTAAGACTTAACAAAAGGGGAACCAGTTTGATAATTGAAACGCTTTATCAATCTAGCAACATCTAACATGAACTGTGCTTCTAAATAAGCAGCCAATTTTCTATTGGGGATAAAATACTTTTTTAATTGAAAAATATCTCTATCAGATTAGTTTACTGGCTACATTTTACAAGCCTTCCATCACAATGTTATTGTCAATTCCCTATTTAAATGTCGTATTTCATGATGACATGAATCACTATGTAATTAATATTCATTTATCATCAATAGTACATAAAGTAAAATATTATCATATATTGCTTTTGTTTATAATAGAGGTTTTGTTGATGCAAAGATTAAATGCTGTTAAATTTTGTGGCTTGTTACAAAGTATTTGAAAAAGTTAAACATTCTAAGATAAAGGTCTTCCTTATCACAAGAAAGACTCCAATCTAGTGACCGTTTGTAAAGAAAATGAAACATGGGAGCAAGAAGACTGAAACCATCATAAACAATACAGTTTTGGCTAGGCGCGTGCCTCACGCCTGTAATCCCGGCACTTCGGGAGGCCGAGGAGGGTGGATCACGAGGTCAAGGGCTCGAGACCATCCTGGCCAACATGGTGAAACTCCGTCTCTACTAAAAATACAAAACTTAGCTGGGCATGGTGGCACACACCTGTAGTCCCAGCTACTAAGGAGGCTGAGGCATGAGAATCGCATGAACCCAAGAGGCAGAGGTTGCAGTGACCCAAGATTGTGCTGCTGCACTCCAGCCTGGAGACAGAGTAAGACTCTATCTCAAACAAAAGAAAAAGAAAAAGAAAAAGAATATAGTTTTATGAAAGCAAAACATGTAATTACTTTAAAATAAAGTATCTCGGAAAAGGTTAATATTTAGGACTTCACAAACACTATTATTTTGTGTTCAATAGTAAGATTTGTATAATTTATACATAATGGCTATCTACTGTAATTATTATTATTGAGAAATATATGTGCTGAGATGGAACCGTTTTTCTGAAGTAAAGGGAGCCTTTTTCTCATTTGCGCCTAAGTGCCATATGTGCTAACGACAGCTTTGCACATGGCGTGTGAGAAACTGTGAGCTTTATGGCTAATAATCTGTCACGGCTGCAAGTTAAAGCACTGCCTGTGTGAATGATTTGCTTCTTCTACAAAGCAGCACAGGGTGGAAGCCATCCCTATGACGTCAGCACTCTCACTCACGTGCACCCTAACGAGCCTTCCTGAGTGGAAGAGAAGAGGGCTCCGGAACAGCGGGCAGGCTGGGATCGCACGCAGCCCACAGACCAGCTCCCGCCCGACGCCTTATTTAAGAACTGTAAGCATCACGAGGATTTATAATACTTTATCTCCCCCAACTATGTTAGACACAAGTGCAACGTGGATTGTGACAAAATCTAACACTTTCATCTCACAAATGAGGAAAATAAAAAGGGAGGGATTGTAGAAAATCTCACCGATTCCTTTCCTCTGCTCCACACAAGCCTGTCTTTATAACAACCATCACAGCGATGATGACCATTTACTGAGTGCCAAGCTCTATGCTGGGTATTTTCCTACAAGTTAGCTCATTTATAAGATTCAAGGGAATTAGGTATAAAATCTCTAATTTGCAGAGGAAAAAATTGAGCTTGGAGACGTTAAGGCAGAACTGGATACACACCCAGACCTTTCTTTTACTGCAGAGCCTCTGCCCTTTCCACCATGTCTTGCTGCCTACACGAATCCAACAAGGGCAATCTTTTAAATCACAGGACAGCCTGCAGGAACAATGGACACGTCGAGTGAACGATGGGGAAGAGGCATGCCATCTTGAGTCGACTGAATGCAGTCATGTTTAAAAACAGAAATTACGTGGGGGCCCACCTCCCTACTCCTTTCCTTCCCCGTGTCCCATCCTCGAAAGTGGCGTTTCTCAGCAAGACTCTAGCTCTGCTTTGGTGCTAGGGTCAAAGCAGCCTAAGCATGGGGCTGCACACGTGGGAATACAGAGAAAGAAAGGCAGGAAGGGGTCATGCAGCCACTGAATTACCAGCTTAACCTTCACTTCTACCGCATCTTAGCTGCTTCTTTCTGAGTTACCACAGCACTTACTCCCATGCGTCCCTGTCAGGAACAGCAATTGCCTAAGAGGAGACAGTGACTGTCTCTGAAACCCCTTCGGTGCACCATGCGCGAAACTCAGCCAGTTCTGCGCTCTGCTCGCCTCAACCACGCCTGGGTTCTAACGAGACAAAGAATTTCTTTTTAAATGGACATGTTTAGTTGCCCGAATTAGTTTGGGAACATGATTAGTAAATTTTCCCAGTCCCTCATTTCCAAATCAAAATTTCCTACTGTGGCGTTTTTCAAAAATCTCTTTGTAAATATCTTCTGTGGAAATATTTACCCAGCACATTTACCAAAGCCATAGGATTTTAAAGATAAAACGGATCTGGAGTTTACACAATGCAGATTCTTTTTGGAAATTCTTAATAAAAATCAGATGTGCAGAGGAGGAGCCAAGTCTCTAAGAACTGCCAAGATCTAGACATTTCAGGTCAACTTCCAAGCTTACCCTGAATTCAAAGCAGCTTTGGGCTGCGCTGCGCCTCCCACTAACTCACACTCTGTTGCCATTGTAACCACTTGGCCTCATTTCCAAGGTATTATCACCCCATTAGCATAATCTTCTGATAAGAAGTACTAATAGTCTAAATGAGAAGAAGACAGAACCCATGTTAATGGTTTTTTAAATTGTTAATTGACCGTGGACCTGACCTGCTATAGATATGAGAAGTGTCTCTATGTTTTCTACAACAGACATCTTTTAGGAATAAAACTGAAAAAGAGTTTAAGCTTCCTTTATAGGGCTGAATCACCATGGATTTACAAACTTGGAATTTTTACAGCCTGTGGGTTGGAGTCGATTGCTTTATGACTAAGCCTTCTCCTGACATGAACATTTGGGGAAAAAAACACATGCTTAGCCTCTGAAGCTGAAATTCCTTCCTAAGCTTTACTAAACAGAGAGAATAAAATTAAAGTACAGTGTTTAGAAAGTGAGAACAAAGTACAATGTTAGGTAAAAATACATAGAGAAACTGGATTTTCTTTACGGAGTACATTATATAGATATAAATGTATTATGTAGACACAAAACAAGCTGCTAAAATGCCAAAAAGCAGCATTCAGGAATAAAATGTTAGTATGAGTTTCACCGATACTTATCATAATCCATTACAAACTAACCTCATAGAAAAATTCAAAATTTGGAGTCCATGTATTTCACGAAACCATTAAGAAAAATGGTTCACATTTCTGGTGTTAGCATCAATATTAAACATAGCCTCTGATAAATCATAAAATTACAACTTTTCAGCCACTCTGTCTCAGAAAATACTGCTGACAAACTTAAAGCAGTCCATTAAAATGAACTTTAAAAGGTCAGGAGAGTGTACTAGAAATAGAAGGTGCTCACATAGAAATTCAGAATGGCTTCCCCAGTTCCAGGTACTTGGTACTAAGAAATTCTCAGGAACTACTTATGTCTACATGAGAGTGCTGGGAATCTGAGTGACAGTTTTTCTACCTGCGCAGTAGTTTGTGTGAACTGTGCCTGGCAGCTGCCCTCAAATGGCTGTTTGATTAGTGCCTACAAATATCTGAGGAGAAGGCCTTCTTCAAGAGTGCTCCTAGCTTGATGGAATATGAGGGGATCTTCTGACTCCTCTCTGGGGACAAGCGGTGCTAAAATATCTGAACAGAGGAACCAAGAGATAAGACGTCCTTACCTTTCACTGTTCTTTTTGCCACTAGAAGAGCTGCTGGTAGAGCCTGTGCGATTCCGGTTTCCTTTGGAATCCCCATTGCTTTCTCTTCGACCCCCAGGAGATACTCGCTCAGAAGAGCTGGTCCTCTTGATGTTACTAAGGGTGGAATGTAAGTGACAGTGAACTCCTTAATATCGTGATTTTATTTTATTGCGATGCATACAAATACATACATAGAACATCATCCTTCCACGTGGATATTCAAAAGATAGGCCTAGCTACGGAGATCAAAAAGCTTTTCAGAGTGTCACATGGAATAACACCTCTGCTCTCTGCCTCTGTACTGAGGCCACTAGTACAGTTCACAGTCATGGAGGAAACTGAGACATTAAGACTTCAACAGTACCATGTGAGAGCACTCCAGGGCCTTCCAGGGAGGCAATCCTGCCCCTGAGCAGGCTTCACTCTCCTGGGATGTCCAATCTTTTGGTTTCTGTGGGCCACCTTGGAAGAAGAAGAATGAACTGTCTTGGGCCACACATAAAATATACTAATGCTAGCGACAGCTGATGAATTAAACACAAAAAAAAAAATTGCAAAAAAAATAGAGTATTAAGAAAGTTTACAAATTTATGTTGGGCCACATTCAAAGCCGTCCTGAGCCACACACGGCCCATGGGCCCGCAGGCTGGACAAGCTTGGTCTAGATGGTGCTGTGCAACCCAGGGGGATGGTGCCCCCAGGAGACATCTGGCCATGTCTGGAGACATCCTTCTGCTGCCACAGCTGGGGAGGGACTGCTACTGGCATGTAGTGGGTGGAGGCCAGGGGTGCTGCTAAAAATCCTACGCAGCCCGGGATGGCCCCTCCACAAAGTATCACCTGGCCCAGACATCAACAGTGCTGATGCTGAAGAAATCTGGCCTAAAGGCACGTGTGGGACAAATGCTAACAGGATGCCACAGGTAACGACAGAAATGTTCCACCCTATGCAAGATGCCTTCGTTTGGAGGTGGTGTCCATGTAAGTGGCCAACTTCGTTCGTAGGACAAGAGTGACTAGAGTGCTCGGAGGCCTGGGAAGGCAGCCTGGGGAAGGCTTCCTGAAGACTGCGAATTTCCAGAAAAGATCAAATGGCTTGAATGTGTTGTTACGACACAGACGGAAAGAGCCTGCTCTAGGAGAGGGGATCTCCAATACACAGGGGATTCGCAGGCATGAGGGGTAAGCCAGAGCCCAGGCACGGAGTGGAGGCTGATTGTCCCCCTCTCAGAGCACACTATGGACTGTTTGTGTCCCCCAAATTCATGTGTAGAAACCCTAACCCTCAATGTGATGGAGTTAGGGGGTGGGGCCTTTGGGAGGTGATGAAGTCAGCAGGGTGGATCCCTCATGAGTGGAATTAGTGTCCTTATGGAAGAGGCCCAGAGAGCTCTCTTACCCTTTCCACCATGTGAGAAGATGGCCGCCTGCAACCTGGAAGACAGCCCTCCTCAGAACCCGACCACGCTGGTCCCCTTGGTCTCGGACTCCCAGCCTCCAGGATGGTGAGACATATATTTCTGCTGTTTATACGCTTCCCAGTCTATGGACTTTGTTACAGCAACCCAAACTCACTAAGACAGAGCACATAACTGTAGTATAGGTATCTCTGTATATATTTTATAATCGTCATCATTAGTCCACACATTTCTTGAGATCTTATCTCATTTATCATTTTCGCATGCTTTGCAGAGCCTCACACAAAAGTTTGGTGCACACTTATTAAATGAAAGGATGAAATAAATGGAAGTATCACACAGTGACCCTATCACCAGAAGAGACACAAACTGCTTTAAGGCAGCACCTGCTCTGTAAGCAAAAAAGAAGGAGGGGAGGGGCAGGCGAGGGGCCAGGGCTCTGGGAACAGGCACAGACTTGGGTGGTTCTGGTCTTGACACTTGGAACTGGAGGTGTGGGTGGGTGAGAATACAAGCCTGCAACACCCGAGACAGCTCAGGACAGGCCTTGTCCATCTGGCGGGTGCTGAGCCACGGATGCAGAGGAAATCACGGAGGGAGGAGGTCACCAAGGACGGAAGAGCCCCGGGAAAACTAATGTTTAAAGACGTGGGCTGAGAAGCTACCTCAGGAGTCAGAGGTAGCAGCGACACCAGGAGAGAAGGAGTGGTGCGCAGAGGCTAGCGCAGGACTCGGTACGTGTGCTGGTGCTGCACAGAGGAGGGAGTGAGCCCCGGGAAGTGGGGAGTCTCAGGCGTCTCCAGTGGGCACAGCTTCAGTGAAGGGTGCACGGGAACCAGATCTCAACAAGGAGCACGAAGGAACTGAGGAACTTAACACAGCCAACACCTCTGCTCCTGCACTGAAGCTCAATGTCCTCCCTCCTCATAAGGAAATGACAAACCTCCCATCTAGGCAGTTCCTGCCTGGTGCTGGCTGCTCTCCTTCTTGGTAGCCAGTGACTCTCTCCTCTCTTCCTACCTTCCCCTCTCTGTCTCCTCTGTCTATACCCTCCTTAGCCCAACTTGCAGTCCTCCTTCCTTTGCAACTTCCAGTGGCTCAGTTAGTAATCTCCGAGCAGGTTTTTCAAAACCCTCACGGTATGTTGGCTTTGAAAAATCACCTCACTCTCAGGGTGATTATCTGAATACACTTTCCACATAGTCTTTTTGGTAACTGGGGAACCCTTGAGTGGACAGTGCCAGAATCTTACAACTGCAATCAGCAGGGTGTGCCTTAAGGTCAAAATGTGCGTTTTGAGAATGCTCAATTTGGGGACAAGGAAATTACAGATTTTAAGCGAGCATTACATTTCTGAAATTTGGGATTAAAGTCTAAAAATTACAGGAGCCTTTGTGCTTCAAGTTCAAGATGTTCCCCTGACGACAAACACCAAGCAAATTTGACTTAGCAGGATTATTCTCCGCCCAGTCTTTAGTACAAGGCTCTGAAGCACACTTTGCCCTGACCAGCTGCCAGGGCCCTGGGAGATTTTGCAGCTGCAAGAAGAGCCCAGAGCTCGGCCTCTGGGGCGTCCTTGTGGGAGTTCATGGCAAGTTCACAGCAAGTTCGAGAACTGTATAAAACACCCTTAAAGAGCTGAAAAACCACAACTGTTCATCAACTACAGCAAACAATACCTGATTTTCTAACAATTAACCCCCAACCTGGTGGTTGGAGGGGTTCATGGGGGTGCCAGTGATGAAAACTGCAGCAGCAGCCACAGTTAACATTTAAGGAGTTCTCTGGACTTTTACATATACTGTATTATTTAATTAAAACCTCACAAATCCCAGCAGCAATATCATTATCCTCATTTTACAGATGAAGAACCAAATTCAGGAGTGTGAAGCAACTTGTCTGGGGTTACAGCAAGTGGTGGGGCTGGTGACTTCAACCCTGTGTTCTCTCTATTAGGCCCCTAATCAACACCACCTGCAATTTATGAATGTCAAAGTATACTCGTTTTGGAGGACCAGATGAGCATCTAAAAAAACAAAAAATGTCAATGATTAATATAGTTACATGATTGACGACTTGATGAATGGTAGGCACTGGACAAGACCTTGGAGCTACTATGTTAAAACAGAGATGGAAACAGTGGAAGGAACAGCTATGGTGACAAAGTAAATCTAAGTTCCCCTCACCTTGGTGTCGATCTATTCAGTTTGCAAGCATTGAGAAGACTCACAGATCTGTTTAATCTACGTATAAGAGGCACAGAAACAAAGCAGAATAAACGTGAGTGCAATTAATAAAAGTGTGGAAAAATACTTTGATAAGCTTCAGTAAATTGCAGGACGCACACATCAAAATTGAAAAACATTTTGGTTCGCATATATAGATGTGGATATAATCCATCACAACTCTTCCAAGATATTTGTCATTCCCATATTTGCATTAAAATGTTAAA
Source organism: Theropithecus gelada (assembly GCF_003255815.1). Lineage (NCBI taxonomy): Eukaryota > Metazoa > Chordata > Mammalia > Primates > Cercopithecidae > Theropithecus > Theropithecus gelada. Next base: position 101,370,053 of record NC_037675.1, on the reverse strand, counting down.
CTTTAAAAAAAAACTTACTGTTGTCCCAGACGTAGAATAAAAAACAAGACATTTCCTTTTGAGAACCAACGGCTCTTGTGAATTAAAGAGGATTTACTAGGACTCAAAGTGAAGGACAGAAAATAAAGCTTGAAGACAAGACATTTGCGGTAACAAGGGCGGCCAGAGAGAGCAATACTGTACACTCACTGCAGGAAGCCTCCTCAAATAACCAGCAGGGAATATCAAAGAAGCTATGTTCCCTCTGGACGGCGAGTGAAAAATAATGCTTTTTATTTTGAAAGTGGTAGAAGTACAGGCTTGTGAGAGACTGCGCAATAATGCAGTACATTTTCTAGTGCTTAAGGCAAGTATTTCTGGTGTAGAAATGCATTAGACATCACCATTACTTTGTTTTCCCTTCTGCTCTCTGCCCGCACACCCAAACCTGCAACCTTCTAAGTTATGAAAATAAATGGTTCTTTACATTACATTACATATGCATTCAACAATTTGTGCCAATTAACACTTTAGACATAATAAAATTTCTGCAAAGAGACTGGTGACCATAAGAAAAACAGATGTCTTTCTTCTTATGGTTAATAGGAATTCTAAGCATAAGAACCTACAATTAGGTTTTCCTTCATCATGTGATTGGGAATCAAAAATTGGTTTTCCAAAATTTTGCAAAAGTATCCCAAACTTTTACAACCAAAACAGAAATCTGACAGGCAGCTCTTAAGTGTGACCCGAGATTTTCTGATGATTTCATTTGTCCTGACAGCTGGGGCGACTAACACTGGATAAAAGCAGTGAACTGCTCAACAAACACTTACTAGGCATCGACCATCCACTGTGCGCTATGCTGAGTGCTGGAGGGTCCACAGGGGACTAGGACCCACCTGGCTTTTGTCCCTCAAATTACGAGATAATTCTGACAGACTGAGATGACGCATTTCAATAATTAAATTAACAAATGCTCATATCTTTCACTGTCTAAAAACTGATCTTTGGCAAAATCCAAGTAATTTTTCAGGAAGGCTAGTGGTCTTGGAGAATCTTAGAGAATTCTATATACACAAGTCTTTTTTTCTACAATACGAAGTCAGCTCAAGCTAGTGGGGAGAACCATATCACTTCTGATAACGGGACACGTCCCACGGGTCTTCCTTTGTTCAACAGGACAATACTTCCACCTCTATTTTGCTACCGAGAACAGACTCAAACATGGATTTATCACCTACATTTCAATTCATCTGAATAATAGAGAAATACATTAGAAATAATTCTTAAAAATCAACTGAAGCCAGATTTTGGCTTTCTGTTCTTCAAATCACGCTATGTCCCTAGCACTGACTTCAGTGCAGTTACAAATGCTGTGCTTCTAACAAGTGGAACTATTTTTCCAAAGGACTATTGGCTGTTTGTTTGGAAGCAAGAGATATTTACCATTCTATCTCACATTTGTCACAGAGCATTTTTTAAATAACGCTTTTTGTACCAGTTTTGTTCTTTTGATCTCTGTTCACATAGCTTGGCCTATTGTCATGCTCTACTTATGAGCCCAGAGAACAGTGATTGTCTCTTTCTTGAGCCAGTAGAAATGTTACTCCATTGTCAGCCTCCGCATCCCCACTGAGCAAGGTATGACCTACAATGTCTTCTCTGGATTTTCTGCCTTTTTTCCTTTGCCTAATGGAAACAAAGCTTTTCCCAAGGATTCCAAATCAAGCCCTCAATCGAAGTCTTAATTGGCAACACAAAGCACAACCGCTGGGCACTGGACTATTTCCAAAGGGGATTTTGTTCCTAAGCACCAGGCTGAAAAACCCCCAGAGAAAAGAAAACAAACATATACCCATCCACACACCACAGATGCCCCGACTCATTTAATTTGGAACTCTGATTACAGAAAAATTCCTACCTGATTGTAAACAGATTTGAAATGACTTGGAAGTTATTTTAATCCTAATATTCAGAATGCCCAGCCTGCTTCTGTTTTCAAAATTCCCTCCTAATGAGAGATCTACAGGAACTTTACCGCGGAGTAGCAATTAGATGCTACTGTTCTTATTTCCAGCTTCCAAATGGAAGGGAACTCCCATCCACTGAAGCCCATAAAAGCCAGAAACGAACCAAAATACATGAATCACTACGCTTTCACTCAAAACCCAGAGTCTTGGACACTCAGTCTAGAAAACTATGTATTTCTAGTTGGCAGCTATATGCTGACCACAGCTTATTAGAGTAATCAAATGGATATTCTGTAAATTATAAGGAAAAGTCTACAGAGGCCTTAGAATGTTTCTAGGAGGGTTACCATTTAAATGCGAGTACACAAATGTACACACTTAGAAATAACATGATGGCTACTATCATAATTTTTCACGTGTCCATTCGTTCCTTTCTGTCTTGCTCCCTTCCTCCCTCCCTTCTTTACTAAGATAAAATTGCTGAGAGTAATCGCCACCTATGAGCCCTTTCACATCTGGCTGAAATGTAGGGGTGTAAGACCCAGGCCTCTGTTCATAGCCCGGACTTGTTTCTTTACCTGCTGTTTGGCCCTGGCGCCCCCTTATCAACATCAGACTTCCAATCTGAGAAACCTCTGCTGAGAGTCACCCTCACTCCTGACGGCTGCTCCTGCTCCCACAAATAGTACACGGACAGGATGGGACATAAAAGAAGGATGATTTGCAAGCAGTCATTATAGCAAGCATTTTCCTCCGGCAGATGTCAGGGGTGACCTGGAAATCTGTGCAGGAAGCAGCCGAGCACAATGGAAGGCACACAGGCTTTGGATCCAGACAGCCCAGGCCACGTTCCCCACGCTCCAGCCACACGACCCTGCCACTGCTTCATCAGGGTTTGTGTGCTACTCTAAACCCTTCATTGTCATTTCAACAGGGTTCACAGCATCTTCTCTCGGAGTAGATCCCATCTCAAGAAACTACTATTTTGGCAGTAATTCCTCACCCATTAAAGTTTTATCAGGAGATTGTAGCAACTCAGTCCTATCCTCAGGCTGCACTTCGAATTCTAGTTCTCTTGCTATTTCCAGCATATTTGCAGTGGCTTTCTCCAGTGAAGTCTTGAACTGCCTCAGAGTCATCCATGAGGGCTGAAATCATTTTCTTCCCATTCATCTTGTGTTCATGTTGAGATTTTGGCCTCCTCCCATGAATCATAAATGTTCTTTTTTTTTTTTTTTTTTTTTTTTTGAGACGGAG